>NC_061117.1:18478855-18489805 GCF_002878395.1 Capsicum annuum
AATCGAATTTTAAAGGAAAAAAAAGGGAAGGGATGCAACACGAGGACTACCCAGGGGGTCACCCATCCTAGTACAACTCTCGCCCAAGCACGCTTAACTTCGGAGTTCTGATGGGATCCTGTGCGTTAGTGCTAGTATGATCGCATCCGTTGTTGTCAACACTCCAAATTCTATTAAGCCTCTTCCTCCTGCGCCGCCCGTCACTCCCCGCACGCGCGCCCCCTTTCTCGTTTCTGGCAAGAGGAAAAATAAAAAGATTCGCCGATCGAACCGGCAAAATTAAACCTAATTTTAAAGGAAAAAAAAAGAAGAGATGTACCACGAAGACTTACCAGGGGGTCACCCATCCTAGTACTACTCTCGCCCAAGCACGCTTAAATTCGGAGTTCTAATGGGATCCGGTGCGTTAGTGCTGATATGATCTCATCCGTCATTCTCAGCACTCCAAATTCTATTAAGCCTCTTTCTCCTGCGCCGTTCGTCACACCCCGCACGCGCGCCCTCGCGCCTCGTCCCCTTTCTCGTTTCTGTCAAGAGGAAAAACAAAATGATTTGTCGATCGAACCGACAAAATTAAACCGAATTTTAAAGGAAAAAAAAAGGAAGGGATGCAACACGATGACTTCCCAGTGGGTCACCAATCCTAGTGCTACTCTAGTCGAAGCACGTTTAACTTCGGAGTTCTGATGGGATCCGATGCGTTAATGCTGGTATGAGCGCATCCGTCATTACCAGCACTCCAAATTCAATTAAGCCTCTATCTCCTAGGCCGCCCGTCACACCTCGCACGCGCACCTCCGCGTCTCGCCCCCTTTCTCATTTTCGTATAGAGGAAAAATAAAAAGATTCGCTGATTGAACCGGCAAAATTAAACAGAATTTAAAAGGAAAAAAAAAGAAGGGATGCAACACGAGGACTTCCAAGGGGGTCACCCATCCTAGTACTACTCTCGCCCAAGCACGGTTAACTTCGGAAATTTGATGGGATCCGGTGCATTAGTGCTGGTATGATCGCATCCGTCATTCTCAGTACTCTAAATTCTATTAAACCTCTTTCTCCTGCGCAGCCCGTCACACCCTGCACGTTTCGCCCCCTTTCTCGTTTCCGGCAATAGGAAAAACAAAATGATTCTCCGATCGAACCAGCAAAATTTAACGTAATTTTAAAGTAAAAAAAAGGGAATGGATGCAACACGAGGACTTCCAAGAGGGTCACCCATCCTAGTACTACTTTCGCACAAGGACACATAACTTCGGAGTTATGATGGAATCCGGCGCGTTAGTGCTGGTATGATCGCATCCGTCATTCCCGGCACTGTAAATTCTATTAATCCTCTTTCTCCTAGGCCGCCCGTCACACCCCGCACGCGCGCCCCCACGCCTCACCCCCTTTCTGCGTTCTACCAAGAGGAAAAACAAAAAGATTCGCCGATCGATCCGACAAAATTAAACCGAATTTTAAAGGAAAAAAAAATAAAGGAATGCAACACGAGGACTTCCCAGGGGGTCACCCATCCTAGTAGTACTCTCGCCCATGCACGCTTAACTTTGAAGTTCTGATGGGATCCGGTGCGTTAGTGCTGGTATGATCGCATCCATCATTCTCAGCACTCCAAGTTCTATTAAACCTCTTTCTCCTGCGCCGCCCGTCACACCCCGCACGCGAGCCCCCGTTCTCGTTTCCGGCCAGAGGAAAAACAAAATGATTCTCCGATCAAACCGGCAAAATTAAACGGAATTTTAAAGGAAAAAAAAGGGAAGGGATGCAACACAAGGACTTCCAAGGGGATCACCCATCCTAGTATTACTTTCGCCCAAGCACGCATAACTTCGGAGCTCTGATGGAATCCGGTGCGTTAGTGCTGGTATGATCGCATCCGTCATTCACGGCGCTCTAAATTCTATTAAGCCTCTTTCTCCTACGTCGCCCGTCACACCCCGCACGCGCTCCCCCGTGCCTCGCCCTCTTTCTGGGTTCCGCCAAGAAGAAAAACAAAAAGATTCGCCGATCGATCCGGTAAAATTAAACTGAATTTTATAGGAAGAAAAAATGAAGGAATGCAACACGAGGACTTCCCAGGGGGTCACCCATCCTAGTACTACTCTCGCCCATGCACGCTTAATGTTGATGTTCTGATGGGATCCGGTGCGTTAGTGCTGGTATGATCGAATCCGATATTACCAGCACAGCAAATTCTATTAAGCCACTTTCTCCTGTGCCGCCCGTCACACCCCGGACGCGCGCCCCTGCGCGTCGCCCCCTTTCTCGTTTCCATCAAGAGGAAAAACAAATGGATTCGCCGATCAAACAGGCAAAATTAAACCAAATTTTAACGTAAAAAAAAATAGGAAGGGATGCAACACGAGGACTTCCCAGGGGGTCACCAATCCTAGTACTACTCTCGCCCAAGCAAGCTTAACTTCGGAGTTCTGATGGGATCCGGTGCGTTAGTGCTGGTATGAACGCATCCGTTATTCTTAAAACTCCAAATTCTATTAAACCTCCTTCTCTTGCGCCGCCCGTCACACCCCGCACGCACGCCCCCGCGCCTCGCCCCCATTCTCCTTTTCGCCAAGCAGAAAAACAAACAGACTCGCCGATGGAACCGAAAAAATTACACCAAATTTTAAAGGAAAAAAAAAGGAATGGATGCAACAAGAGGATTTTCAGTGGTTCTCCAATCCTAGTACTACTCTCGCCCAAGCACGCTTAACTTCGAAGTTCTGATGGGATCCGGTGCGTTAGTGCTGGTATGATCGCATTCGTCATTTCCAGCACTCCAAATTCTATTAAGCCTCTTTCTCCAACGCCGCCCGTCACACCCTGCAAGCGCACCCCCGCGCCTCGCCCGCTTTCTCGTTTCCGTCAAAAGGAAAAACAAAAGGATTAGCCGATCGAACTGGCAAAATTAAGCCGAATTTTCAATGAAAAAAAAATAGGAAGGGATGCAACACGAGGACTTCCCAGGGGATCACCCATCTTAGTACTACTCTCGCCAAAAAACGCTTAACTTTGAAGTTCTGATGGGATCCGGTGCGTTAGTGCTGGTATGATCGCACCCGTCATTCTCAGCACTCCAAATTCTATTAATCCTCTTTTTCCTGCGCCGCCCGTTACACCCTGCGCGCGTGCCCCCTTTCTCATTTCCGGCAAGAGAAAAAACAAAATGATTCGCCGATCGAACCGGCAAAATTAAACGAAATTTTAAAGGAAAAAAAAGAGAAGGGATGCAACACGAGGACTTCCCAGGGGGTCACCCATCCTAGAACTACTTTCACCCAAGCACGCATAACTTCGGAGTTCTGATGGAATCCGGTGCGTTAGTGCTGGTTTGATCGCATCCATCATTCCCGGCACTCCAAATTCTATTAAGCCTCTTTCTCCTACGCCGCCCGTCACACCCCGCACGCGCGCCCCCGTGCCTCGCCCCCTTTCTGGGTTCCGCCAAGAGGAAAAACAAAGAGATTCGCCGATCGATCCGGCAAAATTAAACCGAATTTTAAAGGAAAAAATAAGAAAGGGATGTAACACGAGGACTTCCTAGGGGGTCACCTATACTGGTACTACTCTCGCCCAAGCACGCTTAACATCGGAGTTCTAATAGGATCCGGTGCGTTAGTGCTGGTACGATCGCATCCGTCAATCCCAGCACTCTAAATTCTCTTAAGCCTCTTTTTCCTGATCCGCCCGTCACTCCCCGCAAGCGTGCCCCCGCGACTCGCCCCATTTCTCCTTTCCGTCTAGAGGAAAAACAAAAAGATTCGCAGATCAAACCGGCAAAATTAAACCAAATTTTAAAGGGAAAAAAAAGAAAGGGATGCAACACGAATACTTCCCTTAGGGTCACCCATCCTAGTACTACTCTCGCCCAAGCACGCTTCACTTCAAAGTTCTGATGGGATCCGGTGCGTTAGTGCTGGTATGATCGCATCCATCATTCCCAGCAATCCAAATTCTATTTAGCCTCTTTCTCCTGCGCCGTCCGTCACACCCCGCACGCACGCCCCCGCGCCTCGCCCACTTTCTCGTTTCCGTCAAGAGGAAAAACAAAAAGATTCCCACATCGAAACCACAAAATTAAACCGAATTTTAAAGGAAAAAAAAAGAAAGGGATGCAACACGATGACTTCCCAGTGGGTCACCAATCCTAGTGCTACTCTAGTCGAAACACTTATAACTTCGGAGTTCTGATGGGATCCGGTGCGTAAGTGCTGGTATGATCGCATCCGTCATTCTCAGCACTCCAAATTCTATTAAGCCTCTTTCTCCTGCGCCGCCCGTCAAACTCGCACGTGCGCCCCCGTGCCTCGCCCCTTTTCTCGTTTCCGCCAAGTGGAAAAACGAAAAGATTTGCCGATCGAACCGGCAAAATTAAACCGAATTTTAAAGGAAAAAAATAAATTAAGGGATACAACACGAGGACTCCTCAGGTAGTCAACCATCCTATTACTACTCTCTCACAAGCACGCTTAACTTCGGAGTTCTAATGGGGTCCGGTGCATTAGTGTTGGTATCATCGCATCCGTCATTCCCAGCACTCAAAATTCTATCAAGCCTCTTTTTCCTGCACCGCCCGTCACAAAAAGATTCGCCGATCGAACTTGCAAAATTAAACTGAATTTTAAAGGGAAAAAAAAGAAGGGATGCAACCCGAAGACTTCACAGGGGGTCACACACCCTAGTCTTACTCTCGCCCAAGCACGCTTAACTTCGAAGCTCTGATGGGATCCGATGCGTTAGTGCTGGTATAATCGCATCCGTCATTCTCAGCACTACAAATTCTATTAAGCCTCTTTCTACTGCGCCGCCCGTCACACCCCCGTGCGCGCCCCCGTGACACGCCCCCTTTCTCGTCTCCGCCAAGAGGAAAAACAAAAAGATTCTCCGATCGAACCGGCAAAATTAAACCAAATTTTAAAGGATAAAATAAGGAAGGGATGTATCACGAGGACTTCCCAGGGGGTCACCTATCCTAGTACTACTATCGTCCAAGCTTGGTTAACTTCGGAGTTCTAATAGGATCCGGTGCGTTAGTGCTGGTATGTTCGCATCCGTCATTCCCAGCACTCCAAATTCTATTAAGCCTCTTTCTCCAGCGCCGCCCGTCACACCCCGCACGCGCGCCACCGCACCTATCCCCTTTTCTCATTTCCGTCAAGAGGAAAAACAAAAAGATTCGCCGATTGAACAGGTAAAATTTAACCGAATTTTAAATGGAAAAAAAAGGATAGGATGCAACACGACAACATCCTAGGGGGTCACCCATCCTAGTACTACTCTCGCTCACGCACGCTAAACTTCAGAGTTCTGAAGGGATCCGGTGCGTTAATGCTGGAATAATCGCATCCGTCATTCTCAACACTCCAAATTCTATTAAGCCTCTTTCTCCTGCGCTGCCCGTCACACCCTGCACGCGCGCCCCCGCGCCTCGACCTCTTTCTCGTTTCCGCCAAGTGGGAAAACAAAAAGATTTGCCGATCGAACAGGCAAAATGAAAGCGAATTTTAAAGGGAAAAAAAGGAAGGGATGCAACATAAGGACTTCCAGGGGGTCACCGATCCTAATACTACTCTCCCCCTAGCACGCTTCACTTCGGAGTTCTGATGGGATCCGGTGCGTTAGTGCTGGAATGATCGCATCCATCAATCCAGCACTCCAAATTCTATTAAGGCTCTTTCTCCTGCGCCGCCCGTCACACCCCGCACGCGCGCCCCCGTGCCTTGCCCCTTTTCTCGTCTTCACCAAGAGAAAAAAACAAAATGATTCTCCGATCGAACCGCCACATTAAACCGAATTTTAAAGGAAAAAGAAAAGGAAGGGCTGCAACACTAGGACTTCAGAGGGGGTCCCCCATCCTAGTACTAGTCTCGCCCAAGCACGCTTAACTTCGGAGTTCTGATGGGATTTGGTGCGTTTGTGGTTGTATGATCGCATCCGTCATTCCCAACACTCCAAATTCTACAAAGCCTCTTTCTCCTGCGCCGTCCGTCACACCACGCACGCGCGCCCCGTCTCCTCACCCCCTTTCTCGTTTCTGCCAAGAGGAAAAACAAAAAGATTTTCCAATCGAACCGGCAAAATTAAACCAAATTTTAAACGAAAAAAAAGGAAGGAATGCAACACGAGGACTTCCTAAGGGGGTCACCGATCCTAGTACTACTTTCGCCTGAGCACGCTTAACTACAGAGTTCTGATGGGATTCGGTGCGTTAGTTCTGGTATGAACGCATCCGTAATTCCAAGCACTCCAAATTCTACTAAGCCTCTTTCTCCTGCGCCGCCCGTCATACCCCGCACGCGCGCCCCCGCGCCTCACCCCCCTTCTCGTTTACTCCAAGAGGAAAAACAAAAAGATTCGCCGATCGAACCGGTAAAATTAAACAGAATTTTAAAGGAAAAAAAAGGAACGGATGCAACACGAGGACTTCCCAAGGTGTCACCCATCCTAGTACTATTCTCACCCAAGCACGCTTAACTTCGGAGTTCGGTTGGGATCCGGTGCGTTAGTGCTGCTATGATCGCATCCGTCATTCTCCGAACTCCAAATTCTATTAAGCCTCTTTCTCCTGCGCCGCCCGTCACACCCCGCACGCACGCCCCCGCGCCTCGCCCCCTTTCTCGTTTCTGCCAAGAGGAAAAACAAAAAGATACGCCGATCGAACCGGCAAAATTAAACCGAATTTTAAAGGGAAAATAAAAGGAAGGGATGCAACACGAGGACTTCCCAAGGGTCGCCCATCCTAGTACTACTCTCGCCCAAGCACGCTTCACTTCGGTGTTCTGATGGGATCCGGTGCGTTAGTGCTGGTATGATCGCATCCGTCATTCTCAGCACTACAAATTCTATTAAGCTTCTTTCTCCTGCGCTGCCCGTTACACCCAAGCACGCATAACTTAAGAGTTCTGATCGGTATCGGTGCGTTAGTGCTGGTATGAACGCATCCATCATTCCCAGCACTCCAAATTCTATTAAGCCTCTTTCTCCTGCGCCGCCCATCACACCCTGCACGCACGCCCCCGCGCCTCGCTCTCTTTCTCGTTTTCGCCAATAGAAAAAACAAAAAGATTCGCCGATCAAACCGGCAAAATTAAACCGAATTTTAAACGAAAAAAAAAAAGGAATGCAACACGAGGACTTCCCAGGGGGCTCACCGATCATAGCACTACTCTCGCCTGAGCACGCTTAACTACAGAATTCTGATGGGATTCGGTGCGTTAGTTCTGGTATGATCGCATCCGTCATTTTCAGCCCTCCAAATTCTATTAAGCCTCTTTCTCCTGCGCCACCTGTCACACACCGCACGCGCGCCCCCGCACATCGCCCCCTTTCTCGTTTCCGCCAACAGGAAAAACAAAAAGATTCTCCGATCGAACCGGCAAAACTAAACTGAATTTTAAAGGAAAAAAAAGGGATGCAACACGAGGAATTCCCAGGGAGTCACCCATCCCAGTACTACTCTCGCCAATGCACGCTTAACTTCGAAGTTCTAATGGGATCCGGTGCGTTAGTGCTGGTATGATCGCATCCGTCATTCCCGGCACTCCAAATACTATTAATCCTCTTTCTCCTACGCTGCCCGTTACGCCCCGCACGCGCGCCATCGCTCCTCGCCTCCGTTCACATTTCCGTCAAGAGGAAAAACAAAAAGATTCCTTGATCAAACCGGTAAAATTAAACCTAATTTTAAAGGAAAAAAAAAGGAAGGAATGCAACACGAGGACTTCCCAGAGGGTTACCCATCCTAGTACTACTCTCACCAATGCACGCTTAACTTCGGAGTTCTGATGGGATCCGGTGCGTTAGTGCTGGTATGATCGCATCCGTCATTTCCAGCACTCCAAATTCTATTAATCCTCTTTCCCCTACGCCGCCCGTTACTCGGCGCACGCGCGCTATCTCGCCTCGCCCCCGTTCTCGTTTCCGTAAAGAAGAAAAACAAAAAGATTCCTCGATCGAAATGGCAAAATTAAACCGAATTTTAAAGGAAAAAAAAAAGGAATGCAACACGAGGACTTCCCAGAGGGGTCACCGATCCTAGTACTACTCTCGCCTGAGCACGCATAACTACATAGTTCTGATGGGATTCGGTGCATCAGTTCTGGTATGATCGCATCCGTCATTCCCAGCACTCATAATTCTATTAAGCCTCTTTCACCTGCGCCACCCATCTCACCCCGCAAGCGCGCCCCCGCGCATCGCCCCCTTTCTCGTTTCCGCCAAGAGAAAAAACAAAAAGATTCGCCGATCGAATCGGCAAAATTAAACCGAATTTATAATAAAAAAAAAGGAAGGGATGCAACACAAGGACTTCCCAAAGGGTCACTGATCCTAGTACTACTCTCGCCTGAGCACGCTTAACTTCATAGTTCTGATGGGATTCTGTGCGTTAGTGCTGGTTTGATCGCATCAATCATTCCCAGCATTCCAAATTCTATTAAGCCTCTTTCGCCTGCGCCGCTTGTCAAACCCCGCACGCGCGCCCCTGCGCATCGCCCTTTTTCACGTTTCCATCAAGGGAAAAAACAAAAAGATTCGCCTATCGAACCGGTAAAATTAAATCGAATTTTAAAAGAAAAAAAAAAGGGATGCAACACGAGGACTTCCCAGGGGGTCACCAATCCTAGTACTACTCTCGCCCAAGAACGCTTAATTTCGGAGTTCTGATGGATCCGGTGCGTTATGCTGGTATGATAGCATCCGACATTCCCAGCACTCCAAATTCTATTATGCCTCTTCCTCCTGCGCCGCCAGTCACACCCCGCACGCAAGCCCCCGCGCCTCGCCCTCTTTCTCGTTTCCCCCAAGAGAAAAATAAAAAGATTCACCAATAGAACCGGCAAAATTAAATCGAATTTTAAACGAAAATAAAAGGAAGGGATGCATCACGAGGACTTCTCAGGGGGTCACCCATCCTAGTACTACTCTCACCCAAGAACGCTTAGCTTCGGAGTTCTGATGGGATCCGGTGCGTTAGTGCTGGTATGATGGCATCCGTCATTCCTAGCACTCCAAATTCTATTAAGCCTCCTTCTCCTGCGCCGCTCGTCACACCCCGCACGCGGGCATTTGCGCCTCGCCTCCTTTCTTGTTTCCGCCAAGAGGAAACACAAAAAGATTCGCCGATCGAACCTGCAAAATTAAACCGAATTATAGAGGAAAAAAAAAAGGTAGGGATGCAACACGAGGACTGGTATGATCGCAACCGTCATTCTCAGAACTCCAAATTCTATTAAGCCTTTTTATCCTGCGCCGCACGTCACACCCCGCACGCACGCCCCCGTGCTTCGCCCCCTTTCTCGTTTCCGCAAGGAGGAAAAACAAAGAGATTCGCCGATCGAACCGTCAAAATTAAACCGAATTTTAAAGGAAAAAAAAAGGGATGCAGCACGAGGACTTCTCAGGGGGTCACCCATCTTAGTACTACTCTCGCCCAAGCACGCTAAACATCAGGGTTCTGATGGGATCCGGTACGCCATCCATCATTCCTAACACTCCAAATTGTATTAAACCTCTTTCTCCTGCGCCGCCCGTCACACCCCGCACGCGGGTCTCCGCGCCTCGCCCCCTTTCTTATTTCCGCCAAGAGAAAAAACAAAAAGATTCACCGATCGAACCGGCAAAATTAAACTGAATTTTAAAGGAAAAAAAAAAAGAAAAGGATCTAACACGAGGACTTCCCAGGGGGTTACCCATCCTAGTACTACTCTCGCCCAAGCACGCTTGACTTCGGAGTTCTGATGGGATCTGATGCGTTAGTGCTGGTATGATCGCATCCGACATTCCCAGCACTCCAAATTCTACTATACCTCTTTCTCCTTCGCCGCCCATCACACCCCGCACGGGCGCCCCTGCGCCTTTCCCTCTTTCTCGTTTCCACCAATAGGAAAAACAAAAAGATTCACCGATCGAACCGGCAAAATTAAACCGAATTTTAAAGGAGAAAAAAGAGGAAGAGATGGAACACGAGGACTTTCCAGGGGGTCACCCATCCTAGTACTACTCTCGCCACAGCACGCTTAACTTCAGAGTTCTAATGAGACCCGGTGCGTTAGTGCTGGAATGATCGCATCCGTCATTCTTAGCACTCCAAATTCTATTAAGCCTCTTTCTCCTGCGCCGCCCGTCACACTTTGCACGCGCGCCCCCGTGCCTCGCCCCCTTTCTCGTTTACCTCAAGAGGAAAAACAAAAAGATTCGCCGATAGAATCGAAAAATTAAACCAAATTTTAAAGGATATGAAAAAGGAAGGGATGCATCACGAGGACTTTCCAAGGGGTCACCCATCCTAGTAGAACTCTCGCCCAAGCACGCTTAACTTCAGAGTGCTGATGGGATCCGATGCGTTAGTGTAGGTATGATCGCATCCGTCATTATCAGCACTCCAAATTCTATTAAGCCTCTTTCTCCTGCGCCTCCCGTCACACCCCGCACGTGCGCCCCCGCGCCACTCCCCCTTTCTCATTTCCGTCAAGTGGAAAAACAAAAAGATTAACCGATAGAACTAGCAAAATTAAACCGAATTTTAAAAGAAAAAAAAGGAACGGATGTAACACGAGGACTTCCTAGGGGGTCATCCATACTACTACTACTCTCGCTCAAGCACTCTAAATTTTATTAAGCCCCTTTCTCCTGCGCCGCCCGACACACCCCGCACGCGCGCCCCCGTGCTTCGCCCCTTTTCTCGTTTCCGTCAAGTGGAAAAACAAAACGATTCGCCGATCGAACAGGCAAAATTAAACCAAATTTTAAAGGAAAAAAAATGAAGGGATGCAACATGAGGACTTACGAGGGGATCACCCATCCTAGTACTACTCTCGCCCAAGCACGCTTTACTTCGGAGTTCTGATGGGATCCGGTGCGTTAGTGCTGGTATGATCGCATTCATCATTTCCAGCACTCCAAATTCTATTAAGCCTCTTTCTCCTGCGCCGCCCGTCACACCCCGCACGC
>NC_061117.1:18492805-18497979 GCF_002878395.1 Capsicum annuum
GCCGCCCGTCACACCCCGCACGCACGCCCCCGCGCCTCGCCCCCTTTCTCATTTCCGTCTAGAGGAAAAATAAAAAGATTCGCCGATCGAACTGGCAAAATTAAACCAAATTTTATAGGGAAAAAAAGGAACGGATGCAACATGAGGACTTCCTAGGGGGTCATCCATCCTAGTACTACTCTCGCTCAAGAACGCTTAACTTCGGAGTTCTGATGTTATCCGGTGCGTTAGTGCTGGTATAATCGCATCCGTCATTCACAGCACTCCAAATTCTATTGAGCCTCTTTCTCCTGGGCCGCCCGTCAGACCCCGCACGCGCGCCCCCCCGCCTTGCCCCATTTCTAATTTCCGACAAGACGAAAAACAAAAAGATACGTCGATCGAACCAGAAGAATTAAACAGAATTTTAAAAGAAAAAAAAAAAGAAAGGGATGCAACACGAAGACTTCCAAGGGGGTCACCCCTCCTAGTACTACTCTGGCCCAAGCACGCTTAACTTTGGAGTTGTGATGGGATCAGGTACGTTAGTGCTGGTATGATCGCATACGTCACTCCCAGCACTCTAAATTCTATTAAGCCCCATTCTCCTGCGTCGCCCGACACACCCAGCACGTGCGCCCCACGCATCTCCCCTTTTCTCGTTTCCGTCAAGAGGAAAAACAAAAAGATTCGCCAATCGAACCGGCAAAATTAAACCAAATTTTAAAGAAAAAAAAAGAAGAGATGCAACACGAGGACTTCCGAAGGGGTCACCCAGCCTAGTACTACTCTCGCCCAAGCACGCTTAACTTCGGAGTTCTGATGGGATCCGGTGCGTTAGTGCTGCTATGATCGCAACCGTCATTCTCAGCACTCCAAATTCTATTAAGCCTCTTTCTCCTACGCCGCCCGTCACACCCCGCACGGCACCCCCGCGCCTCGCCCCCATTCTCGTTTCCGTCAAGAGGAAAAACAAAAAGATTCACTGATCGAACAAGCAAAATAAACCAAATTTTAAAGGTAAAAAAAAAGGAAGGGATACAACACGAGGACTTCCCAAGGGGTCACCCATCCTAGTACTAATCTTACCCAAGCACGCTTAACTTCGGAGTTGTGATGGGATCCGATGCGTTAGTGCTGGTATGATCGCATCCATCATTCCCAGCACTCCAAATTCTACTAAGCCTCTTTCTCCTGTGCCGCCCGTCACACTCCGCTCGCGCGCCCCCGCATCTCGCCCCCTTTCTTGTTGACGTCAAGAAGAAAGATAAAAAGATTCGCCGATCGAACCGGAAAAATTAAACCAAATTTTAAAGGAAAAAAAAAATGGGAGGGATGCATCACGAGGACTTCCCAAGGGGTCACCCATCCTAGTACAACTCTAGCCCAAGCACGCTTAACTTCGGAGTTCTGATGGGATCCGGTACGTTAGTGCTGGTATGATCGCATCCTTCATTCCCAGCACTCAAAATTCTATTAAGCCTCTTCCTCCTGCGACGCCCAACACACCACGTTCGCGCGCCCTCGCTCGTCGTCCTCAAGAGGAAAAATAAAAAGATCCGCCGATTAAACCGGCAAAATTAAACCAAATTTTAAAGGAAAAAAAGGAAGGGATGCAATACGAAGAATTCCCAGGGGGTCACCCATCCTAGTACTACTTCGACCAAGCGCCCTTAACTTCGGGGTTCTAATGGGATCCGGTGCGTTAGTGCTGGTATGATCGCATCCGTCGTTCTCAGCACTCCAAATTATGTTAAGCGTCTTTCTGCTGCGCGGCCCGTCGCACCCCGCCCGTGCGCGCCCTCACCTCTCCCCTTTTCACATTTCCGTCAAGAGGAAAAACAAAGATATTCGCCGATCGAACCGACAGATTTAAACTGAATTTTAAAGGAAAAAAAAAAGGAAGGGAGGCAACACGAGAACTTCTCAGGGGGTCACCCAACCTAGTACTACTCTCGCTCAAGCACGCTCAACTTCGGAGTTCTGATGGGATCCGGTGCATTAGTGCTGGTATGATCGCATCCATCATTTTCAGCACTCCAAATTCTATTAAGCCTCTTTCTCCTGCGCCGCCCGTCACACCCCGCACAAGCGCCCCCGCGCCTCGCCCCCTTTCTCGTTTCTATCATGAAGAAAAAAAAAGATTCGCCGATCGTACCGGCAAAATTGAACCAAATTTTACAATAAAAAAAAAGAAGGGATGCAACACGTGGAATTCCCAGGGGGTCACCCATCCTAATACTACACTCGCCCAAGCATGCTTAACTTCGGGGTTCTGATGAAATCCGGTGCGTTAGTGCTGGTATGATCGCATCCGTCATTCCCAGCGCTCCAAATTCTATTAAGCCTCTTTCTCTTGCGCCGCTCGTCACACCCCGCACGTGAGCCCCCACGCCTCGCCCTCTTTTTCATTTCCGTCAAGAGGAAAAATAAAAAGATTGGCCGATCGATCCAGCAAAATTAAACTGAATTTTATAGGGGAAAAAAGAAACGGATGCAACACGAGGACTTCCTAGGGGGTCATCCATCCTAATACTACTCTTGCTCAAGCACGCTTAACTTCGGAGTTCTGATGAGATCTGGTGCGTTAGTGCTGGTATGATCGCATCCGTCATACCAAGCCCACCAAATTTTATTAACCTCTTTCTCCTGCGCCGCCCGTCACACCACGCACGCGCTCCCTCGCGCCTCGCCCCCTTTCTCGGTTCCGCCAAGAGGAAAAACAAAAAGATTCGTCGATCGAACCGGCTAAATTAAACCGAATTTTTAAGGAAAAAAGAGGGATGCAACACGAGGACTTCCTAGCGGGTCACCTATCCTAGTACTACTCTCCCCCAATCACGCTTAATATCGGAGTTCTGATGTGATCCGGTGCGTTAGTGCAGGTATGATCGCATCCGTTATTCCCAACACTCCAAATTCTATTAAGCCTCTTTCTCCTGCGCCGCCCGTCACAGTCTGCTCGCGCGTCCCCGCGCCTCGCCCCCTTTCTCGTTTACGTCAAGAAGAAAGACAAAAAGATTCGCCGATCGAACCGGCAAAATTAAACCAAATTTTAAAGGAAAAAAAGGGAGGGATGCATCACGAGGACTTCCCAAGGGGTCACCCATCCTAGTACAACTCTAGCCCAAGCACGCTTAACTTCGGAGTTCTGATGGGATCCGGTACGTTGGTGCTGGTATGATCGCATCTGTTATTCCCAGCACTCCAAATTCTATTAAGCCTCTTTCTCCTGTGACGCCCGACAAACCACGTTCGCGTACCCTCGCGCGTCGCCCCTTTTCTCGTTTCTGTCAAGAGCAAAAATAAAAAGATCCGCCGATTGAACCGGCAAAATTAAGCCAAATTTTAAAGGAAAAAAAAGGAAAGGATGCAATACGAGGAATTCCCAGGGGGTCACCCATCCTAGTACTACTCTCGACCAAGCACGCTTAACTTCGGGGCTCTAATGGGATCCGGTGCGTTAGTGCTGGTATGATCGCATCCTTCGTTCTCAGCACTCCAAATTCTGTTAAGCCTCTTTCTCCTGCGCTGAGAGTCACACCCCGCATGCGCGCCCCCTCACCTCGCCCCTTTTCAAATTTCCGTCAAGAGGAAAAACAAAAATATTCGCCGATCGAACCGACAAAATTAAATCGAATTTTAAAGGAAAAAAAGGAAGGGATGCAACTCGAGAACTTCTCAGGGGGGTCACCCATTCTAGTACCACTCTCGCTCAAGCGCGCTTAACTTCGGAGTTCTGATGGAATCCGGTGCGTTAGTGCTGGTATGATCACATCTGTCTTTCCCAGCACTCCAAATTCTATTAAGCCTCTTTCTCCTGCGTCGCCCGTCACACCTTGCACGTGCGCCCCAGCTCCTTGCCCTCTTTCTCATTTCCGCCTAGAGGAAAAAAAAAGGATTCGCCGAGGTCTTCCCAGGAGGTCACCCATCCTAGTACTACTCTCGCCCAAGAACGCTTAACTTTAGAGTTCTGATGGGATCCGGTGTGTTAGTGCTGGTATGATCGCATCCATCATTGCCAGCACTCCAAATTCTATTTTGCCTCTTTCTCCTGCGCCGCCCGTCACATCCCGCACAAGCGCCCCCGCGACTCGCCCCTTTTCTCGTTTCCGCCAAGAGGAAAAACAAAAGGATTCGCCGATCGAACCGGCAAAATTAAACGAAAATTTAAAGGAGAAAAATAAGGAAGGAATGCAACACGAGGACTTCCCAGGAGGTCACCCATCCTAGTAATACTCTCGCCCAAGCACGCTTAACTTCGAAGTTCTGATGGGATCCGATGCGTTAGTGCTGGTATGATCGCATCCGTCATTCCCACCACTCCAAATTCTATTAAGCCTCTTTCTCCTGCGCCGCCCGTCACACTCAGCACGCGCGCCCCTGCGCCTCTCTCGCTTACTCGTTTACGTCAAGAGGAAAAACAAAAAGATTCGCCGATCGAACCGGCAAAATTAAACCGAATTTTGAAGGAAAAAAAAAGAAGGGAAGGTACACGAGGACTTCCCAGGGGGTCACCCATCCTAGTACTACACTCACCCAAACACGCTTAACTTCAGAGTTCTGATGGGATCTGGTGCGTTAATGCTCGTATGGTCGCATTCGTCATTCCCAGCACTCCAAATTCTATTAAGCCTCTTTCTCCTGCGTTGCCCGTCACACTCCGCTCGCGCGCCCCCGCGCCTCGCCCCCTTTCTCGTTTACGTCAAGAGGAAAGACAAAAAGATTCGCCGACCGAACCGGCTAAATTAAACCGAATTTTAAAGAAAAAAAAAGGGATGCAACACGAGGACTTCCTAGGGGGTTACCCATCCTAGTACTACTCTCACCCAAGCACGCTTAACTTCAGAGTTCTGATAGGATCCGGTGCATTAGTGCAGGTATGATCGCATCCTCATTCCCAGCACTCCAAATTCTATTAAGCCTCTTTCTCCTGCGCCGCCCGTCACACTCCGCTCGCGCGCCCCCACGCCTCGCCCCCTTTCTCGTTTACGTCAAGAGGAAAGACAAAAAGATTCGCCGATCGAACCAGTAAAATTAAACCAAATTTTAAAGGAAAAAAAAGGGAGAGATGCATCACGAGGACTTCCCAAGGGGTCACCCATCCTAGTACAACTCTAGCCCAAGCACGCTTAACTTCGGAGTTCTGATGGGATCCGGTACGTTAGTGCTGGTATGATCGCATCCGTCATTCC
>NC_061117.1:18498079-18500485 GCF_002878395.1 Capsicum annuum
CTGGTATGATCGCATCCGTCATTCTAGCACTCCAAATTCTATTAAGCCTCTTTCTCCTGCGACGCCCGACACACCACGTTCGCTCGCCCTCCCGCGTCGCCTCTTTTCTCGTTTCTGTCAAGAGGAAAAATATAAAGATCCACCGATTGAACTGGCAAAATTAAACCAAATATTAAAGGAAAAAAAAGGAAGGGATGCAATACGAGGAATTCCCAGGGGGTCACCCATCCTAGTACTACTCTCGACCAAGCACGCTTAACTTCGGGGTTCTAATGGGATCCGGTGCGTTAGTGCTGGTATGACCGCATCCGTCGTTCTCAGCACTCCAAATTCTGTTAAGCCTCTTTCCCCTGCGCCGCCCGTCACACCCCACACGTGCACCCCAGCGCCTTGCCCCCTTTCTCGTTACTGCCAAGAGGAAAAACAAAAAGATTCGTCGATCGATCCGGCAGAATTAAACCAAATTTTAAAGGAAAAAAAAACAAGAGATGCAACACGAGGACTTTCCAGTGGTCACCCATCTTAGTACTACTCTCGCCCAAGAACGCTTAACTTCGGAGTTCTAATGGGATCCGGTGCGTTAGTGCTGGTATGATCACATCCGTCATTCCCAGCACTCTAAATTCTATAAAGCCTCTTTCTCCTGCGCCGCCTGTCACACCCCGCACGTGCGCCCCAGCGCCTTGCCCCCTTTCTCGTTACCGCTAAGAGGAAAAACAAAAAGATTCGCCGATCGAACCGGCAGAATTAAACCAAATTTTAAAGGAAAAAAAAAAGAGATGCAACACGAAGACTTTCCAGGGGGTCACCCATCCTAGTACTACTCTCGCCCAAGAACGCTTAACTTGGGAGTTCTGATGGGATCCGGTGCGTTAGGGCTGATATGATCGCATCCATTATTCCCAGAACTCCAAATTCTGTTAATCCTCTTTCTCCTGCGCCGCCCGTCACACCCCGCACAAGCACCCCCGCGCGTCGCCCCTTTTCTCGTTTTCGTCAAGAGAAAAAACAAAAGGATTCGGCGATCGAACCGGCAAAATTAAACCAAAATTTAAAGGAGAAAAAAAAGGAAGGAATGCAACAGGAGGACTTCCCAGGAGGTCTCCAATCCTAGTACTACTCTCGCCAGAGCACGCTTAACTTCGAAGTTCTGATGGGATCCGATGCGTTAGTGCTCGTATGATCGCATCCGTCGTTCTCAGCACTCCAAATTCTGTTAAGCCTCTTTCTCCTGCGCTGCCCGTCACACCCCGCACGCGCTCCCCCTCACCTCGCCCCTTTTCCCATTTCCGTCAAGAGGAAAAACAAAAATATTCGCCGATTGAACCAACAGAATTAAACTGAATTTTAAAGGAAAAAAAAAGAAAGGGATGCAACACGAGAACTTCTCAGGGGGTCACCCAACCTAGTACTACTCTCGCTCAAGCACGCTCAACTTCGGAGTTCTGATGGGATCCGGTTCATTAGTGCTGGTATGATCGCATCCATCATTTCCAGCACTCCAAATTCTATTAAGCCTCTTTCTCCTGCGCCGCACGTCACACCCCGCACAAGCGCCCCCGCGCGTCGCCTCCTTTCTCGTTTCTTTCATGAGGAAAAAAAAAAAGATTAGCCGATCGAACCGGCAAAATTAAACAAATTTTACAACAAAAAAAAAAGAAGGGATGCAACACGTGGAATTCCCAGGGGGTCAACCATCCTAGTACTAGTCTCGCCCAAGCATGCTTAACTTCGGAGTTCTGATGGAATCCGGTGCGTTAGTGCTGGTATGATCGCATCCGTCATTCCCAGCACTCCAAATTCTATTAAGCCTCTTTTTCCGGCGCCGCTCTTCACACCCCGCACGTGAGCCCCCGCACCTCGCCCCCTTTTTCATATCCGTCAAGAGGAAAAACAAAAAGATTCGCCGATCGATCCAGCAAAATTAAACTGATTTTTATAGGGAAAAAAAGGAACGGATGCAACACGACGACTTCCTAGGGGGTCATCAATCCTAATACTACTCTTGCTCAAGCACGCTTAACTTCGGAGTTCTGATGAGATCCGGTGCGTTAGTGCTGGTATGATCGCATCCGTCATACTAAGCCCACCAAATTTTATTAACCTCTTTCTCCTGCGCCACCCGTCACACCACGCACGCGCTCCCTCGCGCCTCGCCCCCTTTCTCGTTTCCGCCAAGAGGATAAACAAAAAGATTCGCCGATCAAACCGGCTAAATTAAGCCGAATTTTAAAGGAAAAAAAAGGGATGCAACACGAGGACTTCCTAGGGGGTCACCCATCGTAGTACTACTCTCACCCAATCACGCTTAACTTCGGAGTTCCGATGGGATCCGGCGCGTTAGTACAGGTATGATCGCATCCGTCATTCCCAGCACTCCAAATTCTATTAAGCCTCTTTCTCCTG
>NC_061117.1:18500585-18531354 GCF_002878395.1 Capsicum annuum
CCAAGTTTTTGATGAACACTAAAAATGAAACTGAGTAACCTTAAGGAGAACTGTTACCTTTATTTTTATCTGAGTTGGCAAATAAGAGGTGAGCATACCTGGTATGCATGACTGACTTTGTTTCCCAGTGACTAATACGGTGCAATTTTATGACAGGAACATGAAAAAGTCGTAACTTCCGACCCGATTATCAGATTTGGGTGATTTTTATATCGATGGAAAGCTTTTTTAATTTCCCCCAAGACAAAAAGTGAAAATCATGAAAATTCTTGGTAGAATAGTCATCATTCAATTTAGAAGATAATATTAGGCATTCTTTAGACGAATGCATAACTGAATATTCTGAATAACTAGGTTTCTCCCAATGAGAATGCATGTCAGATATGTAATTACATAATTTAACCCATACATGTTTTCATGATGTAATATGCAATGGTACTTGATACCATGTATATAATGGGAACAAGAGCATGAAACTTCATACCAATGGACAGCGTCCAAACAAACTCTATGCACTTAGCTCCCAACAGGATCAAGAAAATTCTCCTAATATGTTCACTGGTATGTTACAAGTTTATCGTATACATGTTTATGGCTTGCTTGATCATGGACCTTGATAACACTCAACTTACTTCTCAGATTAGGGTAAGGTGGTCGTTGTCAATATATTTACCTAACTTTGGAGTTGGGGTTGAATCCACAGGGAACAATGTGAGTGGCGATTAAACTAGTTTGAAATTATAGCTACAAGTTCAATTCAAACAAATGGTACAAAAATATAAATTGGGTATTTTAAGTTTAACAGAGAGTTAATTGTCACTTTCAATATTTTAGTATTTGTAACCAAGATAAATGGGGAAACCAGAGTTATGTTCACCATGGGTTTGTGAAATTTATAAATACTAGGTAATGATTGAGATTCTTGAAATAAGTGGAAACAACAGAATATACCTGGCGACGATACTATATGACTTATCTCTCGACTCACTAGACAATTTACTATCTAATTGTCTCAAACTTAGATAACTTATCTATTTCCAATAGGATTTTATCTCAGGTAAATTAATCCAGTTACAGCATCAGTCATTAAACAGAAGGTTAGTAGCTTCTGAGTCCCTGCTAATAATTCACGTCCTCTAGTCTATTTCTCCATTAGAAGCAAATAAAACCTAAGGCATAACCTAATGTTTACAACCATTAGATTTTAGTTAAAACAACAGAATTTCAAGATGTTTTATTACTCTTTGAATCCGTTAAACACCTAGTATCATATCAAACCCTAATCCATGGATCCCATAACTCCAGCTAATGAAATTAGCCACTCATGATTTGATAAATGGAATAACAAGTTGAATTCATGAATATAATGTTAAACTTATGAATGGATAGAAAACAACAAGTAGTTCCTCCGATTTAATCACAAGGTAGAAACCCCAAAAATAGTTGATACAAAAAAACAAGAATATTTTATGAAGGAGAGAAAAAATATGTGTCTCTCTTCTTAGAGTTGATGTCTGATAGATGAATTATGAATGAATCGAAAACCCTAAAAGATGCTATTTATACTGAAGCCTAATTAAGGAAACAAAATAATAAAATTAATAAAATTGTTCGGAATAGGTGACGCCCAGGCTAACGCCGCGTCAAAAAGTTGACGACCTATCACAGATGGTGTCAGAGAGGCTTTAGTTGCCTTCAGGTTATCTTAGGCTGACGATGTGGCTGACGTCGTGTCAGGGATCTGATGGTGTATCACCGACGTCATCAGATATCTTCTTCCCATGCTAACTTTCTACTTAAGGCTGACTCAATTCTTGATGCCTTATCATGACTTTGACACCATATCACCAGCGTCATCAGAACTGCTCCTCAAACTGCAACTCCCTGGTTAAGGCTGGCGCCAATGCTGATAGACTATCACGAGGCTAACGACTTATCACGGAGGTCATTAGCCATGTTTTCTTCTATTTTTCTCAGATTTTCAAGTCTTTTGCTCCATTATTGTTTATTCTCATTTCTTCATCCTTTTTCTGCAATATCAAGAGCAAACACATCAAAACAACAAGAGTTTCTTCAGAATTTACAATTATTTTAAGCTAAAAAGCATTAAAGTGTTAGATTTTTGTCACACATCTTTTTTCTCACACATCAACAGCCTCAACTTAAAACAATTGCTTGTCTTCAAGCAACTAGATAACACCATACTACGATGCTTTACCAAGAGACACATAAGATACCTATCACAGTTAATTATCATGTTCAGTTCAAAACTTATGCAACTCTCCACATTCAATGACTTATAAATCCAATTGTCAATATCCATGAAGATTAATAATGTGACCCGAAGGAATCAAGATATGGCATCAATTCAGCAACAATAACCATGCATATGCACAAGTTACACTACCCAAACAAGTAAACAACTAGCAATGCAACCGATGTGCCCTTACAACAAAGAAGTCCCTCCTCACTTATATATAAACTCATGCATGTCAATGCGGGGACAGTCAAGAGACACTCACTCTCAATAAGAAATTCCAATCAAAGAATGTCAAATACCATATGCTTGCCCTTATTTTCATTACCAAGGTGTCCAGACAGATAAGTTAGGATCACTATAGGTATTTTCTTTGAATTGTAATGTAGGATAAGGGTTGGTATGATATTCAATGGAATTTAGAGTGACTAAGCATCCTTTGCACTACCTTAACTTTTGGGTTTCACTTATTAACTTTTTTCTTCTTTTTCTCCCTTTATTGATCACACATTATTTAGGATGGAAGTGGTTTTTATTTTTCATTCTTTTTTTCTTATTCTTCTTCCACACCACCCAACTTTTTATTATTTTCACTTATTCTTTTCCTTTTATTATACCTTTATTCATACCCAGTTTACATCATGCACCTCTATGATACCCACCCTCAACTTAGGTTGTTTACCTAAGTCTAGGTGTATAGTGTTCAAGGAGGACCAGGGCTAAAACAAGTTCATTATGATCTAAATAGGAAGGTGATAGGTATTATAAAAACAAATGGTCAATTCAAGCTCAAAATAGGGATCAAGAGATATCATGCATACATGGAAGGTTATTTAGGCAAAAAAGTGACTTAAAAATCAAAACGGCCTATGATCCTTTCTAACCCCTATCTTTCAACCAAGGTAAGACTAACCGAGGAAGTTATAGATTCAACACACAGAGGGAATTGAGTAAGACGTCACACAAACTTGGCACAATGGTATATCACAAACTACTACTCATTTGGTTCATGTAATTGTTAGCAGTGATTATTGATGTGTGACCAAAAGCTAACACATTTAATGCTTCTTAGCTCAAAATAATTGTGATTTCTCAAGAAAATCTTGTTGTCTTGATGTGTTTGCTCATGATATTGTAGTAAAAGGGTGGAGGAATAAAAATAAATGGCAATGGAGCAAAAGAGTTGAAAATCTGAACAAAAGAGAAGAAGTCATAGTTGACGACCTCCGTGATACGTCGTTAGCCTTGTGATAGCTTATCAGTATTGGTGTCAACCTCAACTAGAAACTTGAAGCCTAAGAAGAAGTTTTGATGGTGTTGGTGATAAGGCGTCATGAAGGGTGTCAGCCTAAACTAGAAATTGAGTTTAAAGAAGAAATCTGATGACGTTGGTGATACGCCGCTAGATCAATGACGCGGCGTTAGCTACATCGTCAGCCAAAGATAGAACTTAAAGGTAACTGAAGCTTTTCTGACGCCATCCATGATAAGACGTCAACTTCTTCACGCGGCATCAGCCTGGGCATCACCTATTCCAGACAATTAAATTAATTTTCTTATTTTATTTCCTTAATTAGGATTTAGTATAAATAACATCTTTTAGGTTTTTTGATTCATTAATTCATCTATCATACATCAACTCTGAGAGGAGAGACACATATTTTTGCTCTCTTTCATAAAATATTTTTGTGTTTTCGTATCAACTATTTTTGGGGTTTCCAACTTGTGATTAAATCGGAGAAACTACTTGTTATTTTCTATACATTCGTAAGCTTAACATTATAATCATGAATTCAACTTTTTATTTGGTTCATTAAATCATGAGCTGCTAATTTCATTAGCCGGAGTTATCAGATCCATGGATTAGGGTTTGAAATGATACTAGGTGTTTAACGGATTCAACAAGTAGTAAAACATCTCAAAATTTTGTTGTTTTTAACTAAAATCTAGTGGTTACAAAAATTAGGTTATGCCTTAGGTTTTATTTGCTTCTAACGGAGAAATAGACTAGAGGACGTGAATTATCAACAGGGATTTGGAAGCTACCAACCTTCTATTTAATGATTATTATCGTAAATGGATTAATCTACCTGAGATAACATCATATTAGAAACAGAAAAGTTATCTATGTTCGAGAGAATTAGATAATAAATTTTCTGGTGGGGTCGAGAGATTAGTCAGATAGTATAATCGCCAGGGATATTCTTTTGTTCTACTCATTCTGAGAATCTCTAGCATTACCTAGTATCTGTCAATTCTCGAAACCCTTGGTGAACATAGTTCTGGTTTCCCATTTATCTTGATTACAAACACTGAAGTATTGAAAGTGACATTTAACACACCGTGAACTTAAACCCCATCTTTTGGAAATAGTAAACTACCAGTAAAATCTTTCGTAAACAAATCAAAGTTCACACCCTATTCCTTGTGGGATTTGACCCCAACCTAGTTGGGTTTCTTATTGACAATGATCGCTTACACCCATTCAAGAGTGTAATTTGAGCGTTATCAGAAATGGCGCCATTACCGGGGAATACGATTGTAGGCTAAAAATTTTATGTGTGAAAATTTAATGATAGTTAAGTTTTTGTGATTTACATTTATTTGTTGTTTTTTGTTTATTGTAGGTACTGTGTTGCTTATGCCAAGCATGAGAATGGATGAACAATAGGAAGCAAAAAGACTAGCTGCTTTAGCCAGGACTCAAGTGAATATGCAAAATTTGGGTCAACAAGCACGTCACCAAAATCCTAATGATGAAGACTTAGGTGATGAGGAATTTCTAAATCATCAAAACCCAAGGAGAGATAAGCAAGTTGTTGCTCTATTGCAGCGAACTATCAACAGAAATCATCCAATTCGAGGAAGGTATGGTCAACAGCCTATGCAATATGAAGCTGATGAAGATGATGAAGGAATGGACGGAGCTGGAGCAATGGGTGCTATCATTTCACCACCGTTGGCACCAGGTGCAAAGTTCAGCATAACAAGTACCATGATCCAACTCCTGAATCTAAAAGGTTTATTTGGACGCTTGCCTGGTGATGATCTGAACATGCATTTGGTGAACTTTATCACCATCTGTAAATCCTTTGACAATCTGGGAGTGAGCCAGAATGTGTCAGGTTGAGGTTATTTCCATTGTCTCTGTCTGGAGAGGCAATAATATGGTTGAATGAGTTAGAGCCTGACTCTATAACTAACTAGAGACAGTTGAAAGATGCGTTCCTAGGACGGTTCTTTCCACCCTCCAGAAGGGTACAGTTGAGGGACGATAATAGCAACTTCAGATAATTTTCGACTGAAGCATTGCATAAGACTTGGGAAAGGTTTAAGAATAAACTTTCACAATGTCCAAACAACAATATGACAGAGTTGCACTTGATGGAGACTTTGTATAGAGTTTTTAACTCTGTGACAAATCCAATTATCGATAGTGTTGTAGGTGGTTTGTTCATTGACCTCTCTTTTATGGATGCTTCTGATATGCTGAATAGAATGACCAAGAAGAGTTGATCTTGGTACATTAGGGATTCTGTAGTAGCTAGCCCTACTGTTGCTGGTGGTATTACTGCAGATCAGTGTAGAAGAGATAAAGAGCGAGATCAAGACATGGCCCATCTGAAGATGCAGATGGACTTGCTGGCTAAGTACTTGTTATCCGGCAAGACTAAAATGGTCAAGGCTATGGACTCTCAGGGTACTGTATCTGCAGGTGCTGATGTTGAGGAAAACTATGTGAGTAATCGGGGGTTTCCGAGGTAATAGCCAAGTAAACCAAGGTCTAACTTTCTATGACAAGCCTGATTATAAAGATAGAGAGCAGGGACATTGGTGAAACAATAATGATAGGAGTGGTTTGTATATTTCTCTTGGAAGTTAGGAGGCTGCAACAACTAGTTCTGGCAAGATGTCCATGGAGGACATGATGGAAAAGTTGTTGAAGGGAGTGGAGGCAACTAACTCAGGGGTAAATAATATGAAAAGTGAGTTTTATACCCTCAGTCAGTTGGTTAGCTCACACTCAGCTTCTATTAAGAAGTCGGAGCAGCAGATGAGCCAACTTTTAGCTACTCTAAATCAGAGAAAAGCAGGTACTTTACCTAGTGATACAGTTAGAACTTGCAGACTGATAGATCTTGTATGGTGATTACTACTCGTAGTGGTAAGATATTATCTGCCCCTTCTATGGGAATAACTATGGAGAAGGTGGTAATGTTGATAAATCAGAAAGAAGTAATCCAGTAGAGCCTGAGAAGCTGGATGGTTTTGTTGACATATCAGAGAAAGAAGACAACAAGAAAGAGGAAATGGTATTGAAACAAATACCAAGAATACCACCTCCATTTCCTCAGAGGTTGAAAAAAGAAAGAAGATAACGAGAAATTTAGCAAGTTCATGGCAATAATGAAACAACAGACTATTAATGTGCCATTGATGGAGGCACTTGAGCAAATACCGAACTATGCTAAATTTATGAAGAAATTGCTAACAAAGAAGCGGAAGGTAAGTTGTGAGCCCGTGTACAACATCCATCACTGTGGTGTTGTGTCTTCATAATCCTTAGTGCAGAAAAAGCCTGATTCTGGAGCATTTACCATACCGTGCACAGTTGGGTCCATAAAGTTTACCAAAGTTTTATGTGACTTAGGAACAAGTATAAATCCGATGCCTCTTAATATCTATAAGAATTTTGGATTGGGGGAGCCTACCCCCTCAACGATGCATCTTGTTATGGCAGATAGATCAGTTAAGCGACCGGTTGGTATATTGCAGGATGTGCCGGTAAAGGTGGATGATTTTATTCTGCCTGCAGATTTTGTGATACTAGATTGTGATGTTGATTTTGAGGTAACCATCATCTTGGGTAGACCATTATTATCCACGTGGAGAGTATTAGTTGATATAGAGCACAATGACCTCAAGTTTAGATATGGGAAAAAGGAGGCTAGATTTAAAATACAACCTCTTATGAAGTTGTTGGAGGAGATGAACATCTTTTTAGTTGTGGATGTATTCCAGGAATATGGTAATGAGGTAGTGATATGGCATGTTAACGAAGTCTGAGTAGTCAAGATAACCAAGTCGTGCAACGACACTAAATCAGGCTCTATTGGGAGGCAACCCAAAATTTTATTTTCATGAATTTTGTTTTTATTCAATTAGGTAGTAATAGGAAGGAACTGAAGGGGTACAAAAAGGTCAAGGTAAAAATTGAAGAATGCAAGTCAAGTGGTCTTGATGATATTCGTGATAGGCTATCACACATGTGACAACTTATCACCAACATCATTAGAAAGATTAGAGGGTGATACCTTCTCTGGTAAGGCTGACGATCTCTATGATAAGCTATCATATTTCTGAAGGTTTATCACGAGTTGGCATCAGCCATTGTGTTAGTTTGAAAAATCTAGGCCCAATTCGATCTAAATCTAACCTAACCCAGGTGTGAAACCCTTCAGGTTCCCACTTTATTTTATTTCCTTATTTATGTATTATTTTATTTCCTTAGTAGGACATTTACTTCCTTTCAAAACACTCCAAAGTATACAAGGAAACCTCCTTCCTGATAGTTGTGGCATTGCAAGGAAAATCAGAGTCTATCTCTCACCTTTTCTTCTCTCTTGCGTAATCAAGTGGGGTCAACTCATCATGTATGCTCATAACTTTGTTCTCCTATCATTAAAGTGGTAAATTTGTTGAAAACATGATGCTCTAAAGGAAGAAACTTGAGTTCAAGTTGTAATAGCATGGAAATCAGAAATTAGGGTTAAGTTGTGCCTAAATTGCAAAAATTTGAAAACCCTAAGTACAAAAATAAAAATACCATGTGATTATATAAAGAATTTGGTCCCAAAATTATGAATGCAAACTAAGTGGGGGAAAATTCTATGCTGACGATGTTGCTGATAGGCTATCACAAACGTGGCGCCTTATCAGCTACATTGTCAGCAATTTTGAAAAAGGGAGCATTCACTGTTTAAGGCTGACGACCTACCTGATAGGCTATCACAACTTTGACGCCTCATCAGCCATGTCGTCACAAGTTAGATAATGATGCTAAGTGAACTTGAATATCATGTTTTAACTGTTATACCTTTATCATTAACTTATGTTTGTGTCATGATCTAGGAACATTCAAATGGCACCTAAAAGCAAGAATCCTAAAACTCCAAATAAAGCTTCCAAGCCTAAAGTGGTTCAAAAGCTTATTAATGAAGACTCAAATTACGAAGATGAAGAACCACTACTCAGGTGAGGAAGAAAGAAACCCAGCCCAAAGGCACCTCCTCCACCTAAATCTATTGCAGTGGAGGATAGTGATGATGCTACGACTACCACCCCAGCTGAGAGTGAATTTTCTAAGCAAAAAGTATCTAAGAAAACTAAGTTTGAATAGCTTAAGTTTGAGAAGGATGATTCTGAGAAAAAATTTTCTGAAACTCCCACGACTGAAAATCAAGCTAAAAAGGAACCCCCAGTTTGGGGCACTTTGATAAAATGTAAGAATCTGGAGGTTCGAGAGAGTGCTAGATGGCAGATCCTTGAAGAAGAAGACACCTTCCTCAAAGTGTTGATTAGAACAAAAAGAATATCTATCAGTCGGCTGGTGTTTCCAAAGAAGAGAGCCATCATCACAGAATTGCCTGGGTATCCTATAGTTGAGAAGAAATTCAGAGATTATGGGCTGGGATGGACTGCTAAGGGAGGTAAACCATTTTGTCTTATAGTAGTCTGGGAGTTCTATGAGAATTACCAGGCTAGATTAGAGAGCATATGTAAGAGTGGAGAGACCACAGCAGAACAGCCTTTGCTGACCAGAGTTCCAATTCATGGGGTAAATATAGATATTTCTGATATGACTATCAACAGGTTTCTACATGGATCCAACTTCAATCCTCAGGTCGTAAATCCTGCATTCTACAATCATCTGAAGAGTAAGGATGACCAGTGTCCTTGGTTAGCTACACTTATAGCTGAGGGAGTCCCTTTATGCTGACCCAACCCAATGAGTGTATTTACAAGGCTTCTTTGACTCAAGAGGAAAAATTTTGGTGGGGGTATTGTACGCACCCATTTGATGCCAACCGAAGGAGATAATATTTTGGGTGATGATCGAGGAATATTGGTCACATGTCTTGTGGCTAACCTTAAGCTAAATTTTAGGGAGATTATTGCTGAAGAGATCAAGATTTGGGTAACGAGGTCTGACACAACTTATATATTCCCTTGTCTGATTACCAGGCTATGAACAGAGGTAGGGGTACCACATATTACTGGGATTGATGAGACTTTGTATGCCACCAAGACCCACAACCCTATTCACTATGAGGAAAATCAGCCAAGGTTGGTACTTGATAGGGGGTGAGTATTGAGGTAAGCCCATCAGTTCCAGGCCCAAGTTCAGTACTTGAAGTTGAGGTGCAAACTTCTGAGGATGCTCAGGAAGGCTTGGTTCCTGATGATGAGCTAGGTCCATCAGTTCCTACAGCACCAGTGAAAGCTGTATCCCAGCCTATTGATATTAAAAAAGTGGCCAAACAGGCCAAATGGTGTGAGACACAGCTACGTGCCTTTGTTGAGCAGTTTTTTGCTGTTGCAGATAAAATAATCAGGGCTGCTCTTAATTATTTTGCTACTTTGCCTACACGGGTTGTAGATCTGGAGAAGCATTTTGATGCAATGGCACAGAAGCTGACTGGAGCAGAGCTTTCTAAATTTAGAGTGGACCTAGATAAGGTAAAAGATGAGATGGTGGTAGTAAACAACAATAGTTTATGATTCCTACAGGGCAAAAAGCTGAGGAATCTGAGGATGAACCTAATCCTAGATCTTACTATGAAGCCAGTGAAAAAAAAAATGAAGAAAGACAAAGAAGCTGAAAAAGGTAAGAGGAAGAGATAAGAAGATGATGAGAATAAGATCATGGCAGAGAAGAAAGTAAAGAAGAAGAAGAAGGAAGAGAAGATACTACAGGAAGATGATGAGTTGATAGAACAGGAGAAAGCAGATTTGAAAAGGGAAACACAAGCATCCCGAGTGGACAACTGGAAATGGGAAGAAGCACTATGAACGAGAGCTATAGGAGCCTCATCTAGCAGAACAACTAAACCAGAGCAAAGAGAAGCTCCTAATGAGAATAACACTGCTGTAGGGTAGAGGACCCATGATTTGAGACTTGATTGACTCTAGGTATATCCTAACCCTTATTTTTATCTTTTTTAATTTTAAGTTAAGGGTGTAGGGTAGCATGTTGTTTGCATATTCTATAAATAACTAGGAGTAGTGCAAGTTCTATAGGCAGTTAACTGATTTTGTAATTTTGAACACCTCTTGAAAGGTTTGTTTTGCATGACTATATGAATTGCACCTTAGTGTGACCACTATACATGTCGTCATGGCATTAGTTTAGTTATCTGACCATCATTGCTGAACAATTGCATGAACTAGATAGGTAGTAGCCAGTGATATTGCTTGTGTGCCATATGTGTGTGAGACTATAACGAGTTCTCTTTGTAGTGTCAAATCTAAAAGTTGCCCGGTTCGTCTTACCATAGTTGAAAGATAGGGGTTAGGAAAGGATCATAGGTCGTTTTGATTTTTAAGTCACTTTTTTTGCCTAAATGACCTTCCCTGAATGTATGATATCCCTTGATCCTGGTTTGATCCTTAATTGACCATTTTTCTTTCTATGATACCTATCCCCTTCGCTTTTTTAATTATAATGAACCTATTTTGGCCCTGGTCCTCCTTGGACACTGTGCTCCTTAACATAGGCAGATAGCCTAAGTTGAGGGTGGCTATCATAGGGATGTGTGATATAAGTTGGGTAAATAAACTCTGCTTGAATAAAAAGAAGTGCACCCATCTTGAAAGTGTGATCAAGAAAATAGATAAAAAAGGGAGAAAAAGAGAAAAAGAAAAGAAAATGAAAAGAGAGAAAAATAGGTTAATAAATGGACCCCATAAGTTAAGGTAGTGCCAAGTAGGTTATTCACTCTAAATGCCATATAATATCATACGATCCCTAGCCTACGTTACAAGTCAAAGAAAGACCTATAGTGATCCTAGCGTACCTATCTGGAAACCTTGGTAATTACGATAAGGGCAAGCATATGGTATTTGGCATACACTGGTTTGAACTTCATTCTGAGAGTGAGTATTTTTGTGATGATCCCTGTGTTTATATTTTTGATGTCTGACATAAGAAAAAGAGGGGAATTGCTTTGTTGTGAGGGAACACTAGTATCTTGCTAAGTTACTTACTTGTTTGGGTAGTGTACATTGATACATGCATGATTGTTGGTACTTAGTTGATGTTATTGGTAGAAGACTTTGTGATACATTGTTACATTTTAATAAATTGCATACTAATTTTGAGTTGGTTGACCTTGGAGATAGTAAACTAAGTTTTGAGCTAAATTGGTTATTGACTGCTGAATGTTCATTGTATTCTCTTAGTTAGTGGTTGCTTGAGCACAATCAATTTTTTTAAGTTGAGGGTGTTGGTGTGTGAGAAAAAGCTAACATATTTAATAATTTTTAGCTCAAAATAATAGTGAATTCTGAAGCAACTCTTGTTGATTTGATGTGTTTGCTCATAATATTGCAGAAAAAGGGTGGAGGAATAAAAACAAATGACAATGGAGCAAAAGAGTTGAAAATATGATTAAAAGAGAAGACATTATGGCTGACGACCTCCGTGATACGTCATCAGCCTTGTGATAGCTTATCATCATTGGCGTCAACCTCAACTAGAAACTTAAAGCCTGAGAAGAAGTTTTGACGACGTTGGTGATAAGGCATCAAGTTGGTGATACGGTGTCACGAAGGGCGTCAGCCTAATCCAGAGAATTTAGTTTGAAGAAGAAATCTGACGATGTTGGTGATACACCATCAGATCGGTGACATGACATCAGATACATTGTTATCCAAAGATAGAACCTGAAGGCAACTGAAGCCTCTCTGACGCCATCCGTGATAGGGCGTCAACTTCTTAACGCGGCGTCAGCCTGGGCGTCACCTATTCCGGACAATTTTATTAATTTGGTTATTTTATTTCCTTAATTAGGCTTTAGTATAAATAGCATCTTTTAGGGTTTTTGATTCATTAATTCATCTATCAGACATCAACTCTTAGAGGAGAGACACATATTTTTGCTCTCTTTTATAAAATATTCTTGTGTTTTCGTATCAACTATTTTTGGGGTTTCCATCTTGTAATTAAATCAGAGGAACTACTTGTTTTTTTCTACCTATTCGTAAGTTTATCATTATAATCATGTATTCAACTTGTTATTTTGTTCATCAAATCATGAGCGGCCAATTTCATTAGCCGGAGTTATGGGATCCATGGATTAGGGTTTGATATGATACTAGGTGTTTAACGGATTCAAATAGTAAAACATCTTGAAATTCTATTGTTTTAACTAAAATCTAGTGGTTGCAAACATTAGGTTATGCCTTAGGTTTTATTTTCTTCTAACAGAGAAATAGACTAGAGGACGTGAATTATCAACAGGGACTCGAAAGCTACGAACTTTCTATTTAATGATTAATTTCGTAACTGGATTAATCTACCTGAGATAATATCCTATTGGAAATACATAAGATATCTAATTTCAAGAAAATTAGATACTGAATTGTCTTGTGAAGTCGAGAGATAAGTCAGATAGTATAATCGTCAGGGATATTCTGCTGTTCTACTCATTCCGAGAAGCTCTAGCATTACCTAGTATCTGTCAATACCTGAAACCCTTGGTGAACATAGCTTTGTTTTACCATTTCTCTTGATTACAAACAATGAAGTATTGAAAGTGATATTTAACACACCGTTAACTTAAACCCCCATCTTTCGGAAATAGTAAACTACCAGTAAAATCTTTCATAAACAAATTGAAGTTCACACCCTATTCCCTGTGGGATTCGACCCCAACCTAGTTGGGTTTTATATTGACAACAATTCCTTACATGCATTCAAGAGTGTAATTTGAGTGGTATCAGTTATCATGTCCCTAGTACTAATTCCATAAAAAGATTCATAGTAGCCACATATAAATGCATCACCTAGTTATAAAACAGACCAACGGAGAGGTGTTTATTAGTCTTAAAAATCAACAAAAATATGTCAACTTCTCTAGATAATTATTTTTCTCCAGTTAACCACAACACACCACATAACAAACATAATACGCCTAAACATGCCGGCTCTACTAGGAAAAAGACACTGGGAAAAAGAGGTACGACAACAAAAACTCCAGGAAGACATCAACACCCACAAGTACCCCTACCCTCAACTTAATATCATCCATTGTTCCTAACACATCAAATCAAAACAAGAGAGTTAGAAACATACCTGTGGCACCATAGGTGCGAATATTTGATGTCAATCACATAATACAAATACAAACAACAAATTACCTTGGGTTGCCTCCCAAGAAGCACCTAATTTAGTGTCGCGATACTACCCAACTCAGCTTTTTCCTCTATCTCCCTAACTTAGAGTCCATTTTCTTGCCTCACTCATAGTGAGGTGGTACAAAGATTAAGAAGCCAAGTAATGGATGATGCATGGTAAACAACTCATCTTTAAAGTGAGGTATGTTTTTGTGTTGCTTATCAAGTGTAAAATAAAGAATATAAGATTCTTGTTCCTCATCTTCACAGCCTTCCACTATTTTAGATGATTCCACAGACAAGATATCATCTAAACATAATGTGGAAAAATGATTCGAGTGTGGCCCAACAAATCCTACTTCAAAATTTACACTATCCTCTACACAGTCACTTTTATTCATCTTCTCAATAATTTTAGTTTGAATTGGGCTAGAGTCTTCATAAGAGATTGGCTTGGATTTTTCTTTTTTCTCTAGCACCATTTCCTCAATCTTGGCATCATCCCTCATGATTGGCTTGGTTGGTTGGGAAATCTTCTAGGGTTGATCAACATCAAGCTCATTATCAGTATAGGAATCTTGGACTTCATCGTCACACTCTCCCATTATTTTAAATGATTCCACAGATAAGATATTATCTAAACATAATGTAGAAAAGTGTTACAGATGATTGACCTCTATATCCATCTCTTCTATCCTTTCTCTTCCCTCGTTAAATGCCCTAATGTCTTGATGTATGTCACATATGGTATCATTCATTGTGTCTATATGATCCACCATTAGTTGAAGCCTAGCTTCAATGTCACTCTTTCCAGTGTTGCATTATTCCTTTTCTTGACCATAAGACCTTTCATACTCATAAGAAGAACTAGAACTTGGATTAGTGCAATAGGGGGATGGGGCATTTTGGCAATCACTCCAATGTCCCTCTTGACCACCATATAAAGAACAATTATACTCCCAGTAGGATGGAGATGGTACACACATCTCTCTCTGGGGAGCATATGTATAATCTTGCCAAAAGTGGGGTCCATCACAATATGGACATGGATCATCCATATAAGATTTCCCACCACCAAACTTACATTCATTCCATGATGCCATAGTAAGAAATAAACAAAAATAAAGAAAATCTACCTAACATAAGAAACAAAGGAAATCACAAACAAATATTTACATGTTTGAATTGAAGCAAGTAAGCTAAAATTCAAAACCAACTCAATAAGTCAAATTGTTCCCCGTCAACGGTGTTATTTTTGATAATGCTCAACTTACTCCTTAGATTAGGGTAAGGCGGTCGTTGTCAATATATTTACCCAACTTCGAAGTCGGGGTCGAATCCACAGGGAACAATGTGAGTGGTGATTAAACAAGATTGAAATTATAGATACAAGTTCAATTCAAACAAATAGTACGAAAATATAAATTGGGGGTTTTAAGTTTCACAGAGATTTAATTGTCACTTTCAATATTTCAGTGTTTGTAACCAAGATAAATGGGGAAACCGGAGTTATGTTCACCATGGCTTTTAGGAATTGACAAATACTAGGTAATGCCTGAGATACTTGAAATAAGTAGAAACAACAGAATATCCCTCACGACGATACTATCTGACTTATCTCTAGACCTTACCAGACAATTTATTATCTAATTCTCTCAAACTTAGATAGCTTATTTACTTCCAATAGGATTTTATCTCAAGTAAATTAATCTAGTTACGGCATCAATCATTAAATAGAAGGTTGGTAGCTTCCTAGTCCCTGTTGGTAATTTAAGTCCTCTAGTCTATTTCTTCGTTAGAAGCAAATAAAACCTTAGGCATAACCTAATGTTTGCAACCACCAGATTTTAGTTAAAACAACAGAATTTCAAGATGTTTTACTACTCTTTGAATTCGTTAAACACCTACTATCATATCAAACCCTAATCCATGGATCTCCTAACTCCAGCTAATGAAATTAGCCACTCATGATTTGATGAGTGAAATAACAAGTTGAATTCATAATTATAATGATAAACTTATGAATGGATAGAAAACAACAAGTAGTTCCTTCGATTTAATCACTAGGTTGAAACCCCAAAAATAGTTGATACAAAAATACAAGAATATTTTATGAAATAGAGAAAAAATATGTGTCTCTCTACTTAGACTTGAGGTCGGATAGATGAATTATGAATGAATCAAAAATCCTAAAAGATTCTATTTATACTAAAGCCTAATCAAGGAAATAAAATAACAAAAATAATAAAATTATTCGAAATAGGTGACGCCTAGGCTGACGCCGTGTCAAGAAGTTGACGCCCTATCACGGATAGCATCAGAGAGGCTTTAGTTGCCTTCAGGTTATCTTAGGTTGATGATGTGGATGACACCGCGTCATGGATCTGACGGTGTAACACCAATGACGTCTGATATCTTCTTCCCATGCTAACTTTCTGCTTAAGGATGATGCCATTCTCGAAGGCTTATCACGACTTTGACACCACATCACCGGCGTCATCAAAAATGCTCCTCAAACTGGAACTCCCTGGTTAAGGATGACGCCAATGCTGATAGGCTATCACGAGGCTGACGACTTATCACAGAGGTTATCAGCCATATTTTCTTCTATTTTGCTCAGATTTTCAACTCTTTTGCTCCATTATTGTTTATTCTCATTTATTCAGCCTTTTTCTACAATATCATGAGAAAACACATCAAAACAACAAAAGCTACTTCAGAATTCACAATTATTTTGAGCTAAAAAGCATTACATGTGTTAGCTTTTGCTCACACATCAGAGCTTCTTTGTCCTTTGTAACTTTTTATATAGCTGTTGACTTTAAAGTCATTCTCAAAATCCTAGCAGAGCCCTTCTCAGTCTCTACCCCAGTAGGTAAGTCTATCATATCCCGACGGGTATACAGGAACTGTCCGATTATGGTATCTCAGAAAGTTACTTCAGGAAAGATACTAGAGTTAGAGATGATAGATTTTGAGGTAATTCTTGTCATGGATTGGATTCATTAATGCTATTCTTTAGTTAATTCTAGAAATAGAGTTGTCTATCTTTAGTTCTCGAATGAACCTTTTCTAAAATGGAGGGGTAGTACTTCAGCACTTAGGGGTTAGCTTGTTTTCTACCTTAGAGCGAGAAAAATAATATCTAAGAGGTGTTTCTATCATCTTATTCAAGTTAAATACTCTAGTTTTAAGACCCTTAATCTTGAGTGAGTTTCAGTATCATGCCAATTTCCAAAAGTGTTTCCCAAAGATCTTCTCGGAGTTCCTCCCAAGAGGGAAATTGACTTTGGAATAAACCTTCTTCTAGATACTCAGCCTATCTCTATTCCTCCATATAGAATGGATCCCGCAGAACTCATAAAACTAAATTAGTAATTGAAATACCATCTAGATAAGTGATTTATTAGACCCAGTATTTCCCTGTGAGGCACACCAGTTCTATTCGTGTGTAAGAAAGACAATTTTCTTAGATGTGTATTGACTACCGTCAGTTGAACGAAGTCATAGTAAATAACAAGTGTCCACTTCCCAGAATCAATGACTTGTTTGACCAACTTCAGGATGCCACTTACTTTTCTGAGATAGATCACAGATCAGGTTATTATTAGCTCAGAGTCAGAGAATGTGACATTCTAAAAATATCTTTCAGAACTCGGCATGGTCACTTCAAATTTCTAGTCATGTCATTTGGTCTTACCAATGCCCCAAAAACTTTCATGGACTTGATGAACAACATTTTCAAGTAGTACTTGGACATATTTGTCATAGTATTTATTGATGACAGTCTTGTCAACTTTTGCAGTGAAAATGACCATACAAAACACTTCAGAATAGTATTATAGACCGTCAGAGCCTATCAGTTGTTTACCAAATTCAATAAATGCTAATTTTGGCTAAGGTCAGTAGATTTCCTTGGTTATATAGTTTTTGGTGATGGAATTAAAGTTGATCCTCAAAACACTGAAGTTGTAAGTAACTGGCCTAGACCCATCTCTCTGATCGATATCAGGAGTTTATTGGGTTTGGTTGGGTATTACCAATGGGTTTTTAAAGGATTTTCATCTATTGCATCCCCCATGTCCAAATTGACTCAAAAGAAAGTCAAGTTCCAGTGGTTATATTCTTGTGAGAAAAGTTTTCAGGAGTTGAAGACTCGACTCACTACAACCCTACTTTTGACTTTACCAGATAGTCCAGACGGTTTTGTTGTCTATTGTGATGCTTTTAGAGTTGGTCTAGGGTGTGTTTTGATACAGAGAGGTAAGGTCATAGCCTATTCCTCTAGATAGCATAAGCCCTATAAAAAGAATTATACCACTCATGTTCTTAAGTTAGTAGCTGTAGTATTTTCCTTAAAGATTTTGAGGAACTATTTTTATGGGGTGCATGTTGATGTGTTCACAGATCATAAAAGCTTGCAGAATGTTCCCTCTTAAAAAGATTTAAATTTGCATTAAAGAAGGTAGTTAAAGTTGTTAAAAGACTATGACATGAGTGTTCTATATCATTTGAGCAAGGCCAATATAGTGGCTAACGCTCTCAGTAGGTTGTCCTTGGGTAGTGTTGTTCATGTTGAGGATGGTAAAATAAAGTTAGTTCAGGAAGTTTATCAGCTTACCAAGTTGGCTATTTGTTTGGTTCATTCAGCTGAGCGTAGTGTCTGGGGGCAGAATAGTTCAAAATCTTCTTTGGTTTTTGAGGTAAAAGAAAAGAAGGACAATGATTCCAGTTTAGTTAAGCTGAAAGAGACAGTCAGATATCAGAAGGAGGAGGTTTTCTCCTGAGAGGGAGATGGTGTGTTGCGTTTCCGGGAAAGGTTATGTGTGCTATGTGTGGATAGCATGAGCCAGTGGATTTTTGCAAAAGTGCATGGTGTGCCTTACTCGATTTATCCAGGGGCCAGTAAGATCTACCGCGATTTGCAAGAAATCTATTGATGGAGTACAATGAAAAGAGACATTGTAGAGTTTTTTGCTAAGTTCTCTACATTTCAGCAGGTTAAGATTGAGCATCACAAGCCAAGTGGGTCTTTTACGAGTTTAGTATTCCCACTTGGATATGGGAGGAAGTGAACATGGACTTCATGATGATTTTTCCTCGTACTCATCATTAACATGATTTGATTTAAGTCATTGTACATAGGATGACCAAATTAGCCCATTTTTTTCTAGTACATACCTCTTACTTAGCCTAGGATTATGCCAAACTCTATTTTAGAGATTTTTTTAGATTGTACAGAGTTCCATTATCCATCGTTTCAGATAGAGGTATGTAGTTCACCTCTCACTTTTGGAAATCCTTCCGAAAGGGTTTTGGTACCTAAGTTCACCTTAGTATAGCCTTCCACCCTCAGATAGATGGTCAAGTAGAATGGACCATTTAGACATTAGAAGATATGTTAAGAGCGTGTGTCATTGATTTTAAAAGTAGTTTCGATGACCACTTTCCATTGATTGATTTCACAAATAATAACAGTTATCATTCTAGTATTCAGATGACTTTGTTAAAGGCATTTTATGGGATGGGATGTAGGTCTACAATTGGTTGGTTTGAGGTATACAAGGTTGCGTTGGCAGGGCCTAACTTAGTAGTTGATGCCTTAGAGAAGGTTCAGTTGATCAGGGAGAGTCTTAAGACAATTCAGCACCGATAGAAATTGCATGTTGATATGAGTAGAAAATATCTCAAGTTTGAGATTGGTGATTATGTTTACTTAAAAATCTCTGACATGAAGGGAATGAAGAGGTTTGGCAAGAATGGAAAGCTCAGTCCCTGATATGTCGGTCCTTACAAAATTCTTAGCTATTTCGGAAAGGTAGCTTATGAGCTTGAGTTGCTTTTAGACTTAGCTTTAGTACACCCAGTGTTTCACGTCTCCTTACTAAAGAAGTGTATAGGTGACCCAGCAATTACAGTCCCTATAGAGAGTATAGATATTAAGAATAGTCTCTCTTATGAGGAAGTCCCAGTTGAAATCCTTGATTTTCAAATTCATTGACTAAGAAACAAAAAAGTCCCTTGGGTCAAAGTTCTTGGCCGTAATCAGTCCATTGAGGGAGATACTTAGGAAACAAAAGCAGACATACAAACCAAGTATCCTCACCTCTTCTCCATAAACTCAAACTCAGCTCAAAGTAACAGCCTTTCTTAGATTTACTCAGTTCCATGCTCAGATTTTCTTTACAAACTTGGTATCAATTACCGTTGCATATCATCCTCGTGATTTTGATGCATTAATAAATCAGTTCAGCCATGTAATAATGCGTTAGTTATGCATGTTTAGTATGAAAACTCAGTTTATCAATAGTTTCAGTGTTGTAATCATGCTTTAGTTATGCATGTTCATTATGTAAACTCAGTCTACCAGTATTTACTTAGTCAGTCTCATTAGAGGATGAATATTCCCAAGAGGAAGATATTGTAAGACCCTGCAAAATCCTAGTCATTTTGGTTTTAATATCACGCCAAAAAAGGTCCCAGACTTAGAAAATTTCATCAAAGTATTGACACTCAATCTCATTTTTGGCCTTGGTATTTCAATGAATATATTTTCAATCTTTTCAACCTTCGATTATTGATTTTTTAACTGATTCATGATCAGAGAAGTCAATTGGTCACCTTGGGTGAGTTTTGAACTTTTTGAATGTCGTTACAATCTTGTTGGATGTCCAAGGCAGTGAGTCGATATGATCTCAATGGACCAAATCGGCCATCGCATCGGCCCTATCAATGCGATGTATCGGCTGCAGCTTTGCTGGGTAAACCCTTTAAAGTAATTTTCAGTGAGCCAACGCATTATCAATGTATCGCATTGGCCATTGCATTGATCCTATCGATGCGATGCATCACAAAAGGCGCCACTGGGCACATTTATGCTCATTAAATTCTGACTTTCCAAGGGTAATTGAGTCATTTTGTCCTCACCTAAGTTATCCAAAACACAAAATTAAACTCTCAAAAGGGCAAATTACATTCATTTTTCACAAAATCCTCTCAATAAGTAAACCCTAATTTATCAAAGTCAAGATCAAGTTCGAAGAAATTCCCTACAATCTTCAAAAAATCAATAATCAAGGTATGTTAGGTGTTCATCCTTGGGTTTCCTTTCACCCTTGGAGTTCAAGAACCCTTTTAAGACTACAAGTTTATTGATTTAATGATTTGCATTTTTGAAGGATTGTGTTCATGTGTACATTGATGTTTGGTTTTCAAATCAAAATTCATTCCAAGTTGCAAGTGAATTAATTAGAATGTATGTAGAATTATGTGATTCTCATGTTAAACCCTTGAATTTGCAAGTTGAATGTTGTAGCCATGTTGTTTATAACTTGATGATTTCTATGTGAACTAATTATTCTTCCCAAGTGTTTGATAGAATACCTATGTAAATTAAAGAGTGAATTCATGACATGTTATCATGTGGTCCCATTCATGTACAAGTTCATGCCTCTCAAGTATTTGACAAAATGTCTAACTGAATTCAAGGTGAATAAGTAATTAATGTAATGCTTTCAAGAGTTTGACATATTTTGCTATTGATTCTATCGAGTCCTGCGAGTATTCAATACTCGAAAATCTAGTTGTTTACATAGAATTACAGTAACTATAGAATGTCTCGATAATATCATGAACAGTAGTACTCAGTCAATTACAGAAGAACTCCGTCCATTTAAATAAGTCAACACGATCAGTAATTATAAGTCAAGACTAGTATAATCTAGTGATCAATTTAGTCTCTATTCAGTTGGAGGTAGGATTCACAACTGAGCAAACCTAGGGATGGGGGCTCACCTACCAGTTGAGCGTGTGATCTTTAGTACCAGTAACTTAGTTCCAAAACTATATAGCCAGCATAGGTTAAGTATATCAACCTGCCAGTTGAGGGTTGATAAAGTGTTCACCTGCCAGTTGAGGGTAACACATACCTCACCTACCAGATGAGGGTTATTCTTTAGTGGATCCACATAGCCATTGTTAGCACTCGTGGCATGATACTAACACCCTTCCAACTGGGGTCACAGATTGGACCCCAACCCAGTTTATAATCAGGGTATGTTAGTTAGATGAACACTCCCATAGTTATATTTTAAGTACTCAGTAATTAATATTCAGTCTCAGAATTCAATAAAGAACTCAAAAAGTTCTACAAAACCATGGCTATAAGTTATCAGTTACTTAGCCACTAGAACTTGGTACTTTAGTTTCAGTATATTTCAGAAAGAGGTTATATACACAGTATTGCATAGCCATCATTATCAGTAGTTAAAGTTTTGCATGTACTCTTATTCAGCTATTTCATGATGTTCATTCAGTTTGTTATCATCTCATGCATATGAACCCATGTATATCATCCTACCTCACTTAGCATGCCAGTACATTCAAAGTACTGACACATACTCTTTCTTTTGCGCTATGATGTCTCGTATCATAGGTTCAAACGCATGGGCTCCTGACCGTACCTCATAGCTTAGGTTATTAGTAGCAGTTATATTGGCGAGTCCTTATATTTTGAGGATAAATTTATTATTTCAGCATTCTAGTAGTTCAGTATGTTTAGTAGTCAGAGTTTGCTGGGGGAGTTGTCCAATCAAATCTCTATTCAGCTAGTAGAGGCTTTCGGGTTTGACCATTTTAGATAGATGTTCAGTTTTTCAATATTATTATTAGTATTCAGTATTTGTTTTCAATTTATGAACCATATGGCAAGCTATGCCTAATTTTTTCATATATTCTCAGTATTATTATTATTTAGTACTCATAGTAGGTACCTATCATGGGTTAGCTTATGGTCCTTCGAGATTGTAAGCACCACGTGATGCCCAGGGTGCTATCTTAGGGTATTACAAAAGGCAATGGTATTTGATATTCATATTGATGGTACTTTACAATACCAAGATAGATTATGTGTTCCTGATATCAACTGTTTGCGAGAAAGGATTTTGGCTGATGCGCATGAATCTCGCTATGTTTTTCATCTTGGTTTGAAAAAAATATATCATTATCTCAATTAGATGTATTAGTTTAATGGCATGAAAAGAGATGTGGCTGATTTTTAAGCCAAGTGAATGGTGTTCCAACAAGTCAAAGTTGAGAACATGAGGCCTGGTGGGTTGTATCAAGAAATTGATTTTCCTAAATGGAAATGTTAGGTAATGAATATGGATTTTATTATCGATCTTCATTGGTCTCAGAACTAATTTGATTTGATTTGGGTCAGTATGGATTGGATGATGAAGTCTGCTCACTTCTTGCTAGTGAGTACTACCTTTTTAATAGAGGATTATACGAACTTGTATCTTTAGCAGATCATGAAGCGACATGGGGTACCTATTTCGATTATCTCTGATCGTGGTATGCATTTTTCATCTAATTTCTAGCGGTCTTTTCAAAAAAGATTAGGGACTAAGGTTAGTCTGAGTACTGCTTTTCATCCACAAATGGATGGAAAAGCAAAGATAACTACTCAGATGATGGAGGATATGCTTCGGCCATACGTGATTGATTATTGTAGAAATTGGGTTGAGCATCTAACTTTGGTAAAGTTGGCTTACAATAATATCCCTTATTCTAGCAATGATATAGCCCCTTTTTAGGCATGGTATGGTAGGAGGTTGTAACGCCCCAAGAATACACCCTAAACACTACACGGTGCTTACAGTTACAAGTAACCACAATCTAACCCAATATACTGGTACTTACTATGAGCACTGAATAAAACTGATAACAAAAGAGTTTGCAAAATTTAACTGAAAAATGCCAAAAGTTTTTAATTATAGTTCTGATAATTTTTGTAAAACAACACTACAATATTGATAAAATGGTTGATAATGACAACTGAAAACTAAAAACTAGCTAACAGTCTGTACTAGTCTGAAAGCCTCTAAACTGACTACTTGTGGAGTTGATGGGACAAGCCCCCAACTAACTCGACTGACTAAATAACTGAACTACTGATATACTGAATGTAAGATAACTTGTCCTCGAAGGATGAGGACTCAACATTGTTGACTGCTGCTGATAGGCTGATCTGTCTAACTATGGTAAGGAACCCAAGCGTTCGAACCATAATATAAGACATCATAGCGCAAGAAATGAGTATGTGATCAATACTTTGAATGTACTAGTATGCTAAATGAGGTTAGGCTAATATGCATGGGTTCATGTGCATGAGTAATAACTGGCTGAATGTATAGCATGAGGTATAGAGTAAGAATGCATGAAAACTGTAAAGATTCAGAATGCATGACCAAGCATAAAAACATGAATCTAAAATATTTTGTAAGTTAAAACACTGATAACTAGAAAACTAATATCTGTATGTTATGGTCAAGCAAACCTGAGGTTGAATACTGAAATATATAACAGACTGAAACTATGGGAGCTTGCTATTACCGAAAGGCCCTAATATGTTATCAGGGTCTAACCTGTAACCCCAGTTGGAAGGGTGTCAGTACCATGCCATGGGTACTAACACTGGCTGTGTGGATCCACTAATCTGAAGTACTGAAGGACGAGGGTGTCATTCCTTACTTATGGGAACCCCTCAAAATTTACAATGGCATCGTAGTCTGGAACCTAGGGATTGCTACTAGTGCCATACGCTCACTCAGTGCTAAGTTTTACTCCCAACTGAATGACACTAATTATTAGACTGAACTAACTTTAACTAATTATGAATTCTGATAGTGCTCATTTTGATAATAATAGCTAAGAAATCAACTATGCTCATGGTTTAACAAAAATCATTCTGAGGATACTGAAAGTATGTAAACAGCAAAATTTTGGGTATTCAAACCCCTAGGATATGACATTAACAACAACAAGATCATACTATAACACTGAGGACATGACGTGTAGTCAATATTCTAAACTCATTCTTTGAGGCATTTCATCAAACACTTGCAATGCATGGCTTAAGTATGGGAATAGTTTAAGCATTTAGTAGCATGATTTTGATACTAAATCACTAATTAAGTCTTAAATCAGCGAACAACACCATTCAAACATGTAGGGTTTTATAACAATGAAAACTACATGTAAACAAGGTATCAGAATCAAAATTGATGAATTTTCATGAAATTAATACATAAAAACTTGTAAAAATCATAACTTTGATCTTGAAAATGGGTTGTTGGATTACATGGGTGAAAAGATCCCATGGATGAATATCCAATAAGCCTCAAAAGATTGAATCTTGAAAGAGAATAACTTCTCTTGAAGGTTCTTGAATGGTGATGCTTGAATTCTTGAGTTTTCTGGAAGAAGTGTTTGAATCTTGTTCTTGGGGAATGATCTTGAAATAAACACTAATTTTGATGTTAAGAATGAATGAGTATTTATGTTTTTTAAATTGATGGAATTAGTGGTTAAAAATGGTGGGAAAAGACGTAAAAAACTCATTAAAATTGACTTTAAATTGTTGTATGGATTTGGTTGACAGTTTAGGTGAAGGAACATCACTCAATCCATCAGTTTATGGCCATAAAAATAGCTCACCTCCTAAATTTTATGGCTTGGCTTGATGGTCCATCACTGGCTTTACGGTCTGCCGGCCTGGCCGTCGCACTTCAACAGTCAGACAGGTCTATGGTAAAACGAGCATAACTTTTTATCTCAATATTGGATTAAGGCAAAATTGGTATAGTTGGAAAGATAATTCAATTATCAATATTTTGGTTGGTCATGAGCTACAAAATTCTTAATATAATGAAAGATATTCTCATTTGAAGTTGACTATAGCAACATCCTTCTCAAGAACTCAATTGATAAGGGATATTTTTATTCATCTAATAGCTAGGAGTTATTTGAGGCCTTAATACACATCAAACTCACTCATAAAACTACCAAAGCACTAAAATTCATTTCTTATAAGCTCGAATCATGGCTTTAATATTGGCTTGGATTCTCAGGGTATTACAAAGGTGTAGATCTCCTATTAGTTAGTTTGAGCTTAGTAAGGCAGATATGTTTGGTATAGATTTAGTTTATTAGGCTATGGAAATGGTAAAGGTAATTTGGGATAGGTTTAAGGCTTTCTAAAGTCTCCAAAATTCCTATGTGGATGTAAGCATAGAGACTTAGAGTCTGAGGTTGGGGATAAGGTGTTTCTAAAGGTATCTCCTATGAAGGGAGTGATGCGGTTTTGTAAAAATGGAAAGCTTAGTTCCCAATTTGTTGGTCTTTATGCATCTTTATAGAGTGTTGGTATTGTTGCTTATGAATTGGAATTGCTTTCTAGTTTTAACTTCATTCATCAAGTATTTCATGTCTCTATGTTGAGAAAGTGCATTAGTGATCCTTCTTCAATTATTCCTTTGGAAGTATTGAATATCTCGGATTCTTTGTCTTATGAAGAGGTTCTAATTAATATATTAGATCGGCAATTTCATCGATTATAGACGAAGTATGTGGCCTTTTTTAAGGTTTATGGCGGAACCACAAGGTGGAACTGGCTACATGGGAAGAGGAAGAGGACATGATGTCCAAGTATCCATATCTTTTTTCTGATCTTAGGATTCGTGAGGAAGGTATCTGCTCTTCAACATGTTTTTGTTTTCTAACCTTTTTAATGGAAATATTAATATCTTTGCATATTTAGTTTCTAACTTGGTCAAAGGTTGGATTGATATTTTATAATGCAAATGAATCATGCTTGTGGTTACCCTACCGTATTCGTCATTCAAGGAAGAATATTCCTAGTAGCGGAGACTATAACGCCCTGAGTTTTTGACCCTTAGAAAATTTCTAGGATTTTAGGTTTCTGGACAAGTTATGACTAGGGGGAACAAGTCAAACACAGTGGTATGAGTTGTATGGGTTGGTCATATACTGACCTGTGATGGATGGTGGGTTGAATTTAGTTCTTGGAATGGATATGACTTGAGTTTTATGAGTTGTATTGGTGGATATAGGTTGTTGGGTTTGGTTATTTCCTTTACTTAATCTTAGACTTGGAAACTTAAATTGGATTTGAGTACGAGTGATTCACTATGAGTCGTGAGCTAGGGTATAAGGAGCTCTATTCACTCGTATGGCGGACAGTGTTTAGACCTCAATTGATTCTATTTTTCCTGGGTATGGGTCAGAGGTATGGGTCGTATGCTTTGGGTACAATTTAGTTTGGGTGAATCATACCTTTGATAGTGTTGGATCTAATGAAAAGGCCTTGGGTACGAGTAGTGGGTACCACTCGTATAGGTGAGTACGATTCGTATGGGGAATTCTTACCCTATGACGGGATTTTTATGCAGTTTAAGTGAGGCAATCTAAATATTTCCCCACTTAATATAGTAAGGCCCTAAAAATTTTATCTCACTTGGGAGGTTATTTTCCATATTATTCTATTCATTAACACTTAGAAAACACTCTCTAATCCTCTCTAAAGTTGTTAGGCAAAGGAAGCTAGGGTTTAATCTTAAGGATTAATTTGGGGCTTGTGTTGGTGATTTCTCTCCATTATCTTCTAAATTATGGCATGTACTCTTCCCTTGTTGTTAGTTACAACTAAAGGCATGGTTTTATACAATGCTTTCATGGCATGGTTTATTGTATAGTTTTGGAGTTGTCAAATATGTGTAGGGGTTTTGGTTATAAATGCTTGGTTATGCTTTTCCCATGTTTTAATTATGTTTTACATGTTTAATAATGGTTTTGGATAATTGGTTGAATGGTAATTGATTTTGGTTTTCGAAATGTTGTCCCCTCTTAATGTATTATAAAACTCCTATGATAATGCGTTTACTATATTATTGGATTTTTAATGGAACTATTTCATGGTTTGAACTTGGTAATAGAACCCTAAATGGTTTAAATGGTTTGGAATAGTTTGGTGGTTATGGTTATGGTTAATTGAATATCCTCATGGGGTACAATGGAATCCCCCAATTAATGGACAACTTATGAGGTACATCAGAATCCTCCATGCAAATATAATGGAACACTTGTAAGGTACATGGGACTCCCCCAAGTTAACTTGGTAAATGGGTACACGGGAATCCCTTTACATTAAAAGGTTTGGATAAGGAAATTAATTGCAAGTTATAGTCAGTATGACAATACCAATATTAATAGTGTTGGTTATTAATAAATGAATTGATTAGTTGGTTGGAAATGGTTTTCATTGGGCAATAATGGAGGGTTTTGATAGCTAACCGTGAAGGTGGGAGTTCAATGAAGGTACACTGGAAAGTCATGTTTGCAGACATAAGGGGTTGGTCATGGATTCCATATATAATAATATGAGGTATGCGGGTATCCTCTACGTACACTATACATATATAATAATACTACTCTTTTGGTATCTACGGCTCGTGCAACTACACACATTGGGGCTCATTCACGGTGTTACACTGGACCCATATCGCCCATAGGTGGTTAAGGACAGTTAAGCTACACATAACCATGTTAATGGTTTTAAATGCATGCTAAGGCTGGTTCCCTTTCTCGACATGGTTATATATATATGGTGTGTATGTATTTGGTTGGTTACTTTATTTTACTGGATGGCATTATTTTATCCTTATCCTGAGTTCATGCTACCGTTCACCCGCTAGCCTATCTTTAGGCAGCTGTATCCCCATGCGATGTAGGAACTGATAGTTCTACTCCTCCTGTATAGTGACCGAACATCAGGATCAACTTTTGGATTGAAATGGTAAGCTTCTATCTTTCTAGAAGGTTCCATTTCATGTTATGGACATTTTCATATAGTTTGGTTATTTTATAGATATTGGTTTTAGACACGGCCGGGGTCATGTCCCAACTAGATATTGATTTTCTTTTGGTTAGAGGCTTTAGTGAAATTTCTATGGGTTGGTATGAGAGGGATCGGTATTGATGTTAACCTTAGTATTGGTATTAGTATTGGTTGACACTGGTTGACTGTATTATTGGTTGTTCCATCCTCTTTTATTTTAGATTTATATAGAATTATTAGAGAACTCCTATGGTTATGGTTCTTGATTATGTTTTAGTTGGTATCAGTTATCGGATGGGTATCGGACGGTTGGACTCATTTGGGCAGTCACGCATATAAACCTATCCCAGAGTCTTCGATTATGCAATAATATTATCTTGTTATATGTTTGAAATTCATTTGACTCAAGATATGCGTTGGTCGATTAGGTTAGGTAACGGGGGTGGTGTCTTATCCTAGTTGGAATTGAGAAGCCTATTATGACAAGGCCCTAGCTCGGGTCATGTCAAGTAATTTAGATCTTTTAGCCTTCCTAAATGGTTTGCGTCTAATCTTTCCAGAAAGACAATTTTCACAAGTTGGCATTTCAATTTTTGAGAAAGAACCAAGATTTCCTTCCTTTGCCAATCTATTCATTTGATCTGGATCAATATTACCCAATCTAGCATGCCATGTAAGTATATTAACATCATTATTACTAGAATAACATGACTTATACAATGGTGAAGGTAATAGTCATAAGTTTATGGATTAAAATCTTAAATAATCAAATGATAATAACGATGTCGAAAACCATAAGAAACATTATCTGGATTATTCTGATACAATTGTGACTAAAAATAAATAAAAACCAACATCTAAAAGAATAGACACAAACACTAAGTTTCGTCGAATCTCTGGAGCATATAGGACGTCATGCAACATCATAGACCGGCCTCCACACAAGTATACTTTACAATTGCCAATCCCTTTGGCTTCAAGTCTTACATTATTTCCTATATAAATCCACCTTTATCGAGGTAAAACTTGACAAAACTCAACAAATGCTTCTCGATCTTGACTCACATGGTTGGTGGCTCCTAAGTATACAATTCATATAGGATAAGATTCAGTTAATAAAGTGGTTCTAAGAACATATGTAGCACTTAGAGTTGCATTTAGAAATGCTACCTTCTTTTACTGATGACATTCACAAAAAAAATGCCCCATGTCTGGGAAATTGTAGTACTTCGTCTTGCTCTTGTCTTTCTTCTTGAGAAAACTTTTTTCCTTATTGGAATTTGGCTTGTTGTTTTTCTCAGAGGATCCTTCTTCGGTCTCTTTACCCTTCCCGTTGTTTTTCTAATTTTTCTTGCACTTGAAACCTGAAGACTTATTTCTAGTTGATTCTGCCATAAAGGCATTAAAAGAAGCTTTAACAGCACTAAGCTACTCATCTTTAAGTTCAACATGACGGGAAATATCATCAAAAGTTTTGATGTTATAATTATGGGTTAATTTAACCTTTAAGTGTTCCCACATGACCAACATTTTTGAGTTAAGCTATCATAATGGACATCGCCCTAAGGTGTCATTTGATGTTCTGATCGTGAAACTTCCTGTAAGTGTCAAACTTGATAGTCAGTTATCTGAGGCAGGTGACAGAAGTACCGCCATATGTTCCTCACAAGTGTGTCCAGATAGCTTTAGTAGTAGGAAATTCCTTATTCTCATGAATGAGGTCATCACCCTAAGTATATTAAGTTATTTCTCTCCTTCTCAATCTGAGATTTCTACATAGTTTTTCAGTTCTACACATTTTAATTTAAATAAATAAATAAATAAAATTAGCAATTTTAATGCTAGGGGACATCTTAAAAGACTTGAACTCTACTAGTTTCTTCTATCTTTCCGTTCATGTAGCCCTCTCATTTCATAACAGATTTTGTGTTGCTCTTGGGACACTATTTCGTATGATCTCATGACCACAAAAACATTCCCTTCGACGACGTGCTCTTCCACTTTGTCTCTTTACTCGACATCTAGAACTCCTACTTGAAGTGATTTGAGTTTTTCTCCATTCATCCATTTCTGAAATAGGAACCTTTTATGTGACAATTTATAGAAGAAGGCAAAATCCGTTTAAAAAAAATTAGGGTCTAAATAAGACAAAAATATCAAGTATAATTCATATACTTATTTAAACCACTTCAATAGTTTCATTTAATTAAGCAAAATACTTACTTTTAATCAAAACTAAAATTAGTGGAATATTAAGTGGACATTAATAAAAAACAGTACTAAAATTATTACACTTTTTTTAGGAAACACTTTCTCTAGACTATTCTAGTGTACGTGTACAGCACCACAAAGTAAAAAAGCCTTTCCCTTTCCTATAGTTTCTTCACAAAGGAAAAAGAGTACACTGTTAATCCTCT
>NC_061117.1:18534354-18708227 GCF_002878395.1 Capsicum annuum
GAAGAAATGAAGGAAAAAGAAAAATGACCAAATCTGAAATGCATTTATAGCGCGACTCGCCGACAATCAAGGGTTGATATTCAAATTTATGTCGGATTCATTCTCCAAAATTTTGTTTTGGCCATCTATGATCTCTAACAGATATTTTCAAGTTCTTTAACAATTGGGCAGACCTCTACATCATAACTACAACATCATGCTAAATTTTAAATCATCAAACTTAAATTCTTACATGCACTGTTCAACCCTACTAGATCACCTCCATATAACTAGCATCACTAACCAAGCAATCATTATTTATAATTTGATAGTCATTCACTATTACAACATAGTGTATAGTTCTAGGCATGATTAACAACCCAACCTCGCATACTATTCTCACTTGGAAGCTATAAAATAAAACATCAAGAAACACTAGTCCACTAGAAATTCATAACAAGAATAATCGGTCATAATCATATAATATATCTTATCATTATACATTAGCACTTCCTCCTTCTACACATTACGACAATTTACCAATCTATACACCTAAATTCCTTTCATAGCTCTATATGTTTCAATTAAACTCCTTTTAGCAACGTCAACGGAGGTTCAAATTAACAATACTCAACCACCCAATACTTTCAATAGTAACCTATACTTTTCTAACAAAATAAATACCATCAATAACTTCATTCCAACTTATAGCAAGAAATAATTAACCTTAACTAATATCTCTTTCTCTACCTTCTACTAAACTAATACATCAGGACATATCACCTTAAGACAAACTCGATAACATGCATGCATTTATTTATATACTTCTGATTAATTGTCATTCCCACCTTTCTTGTCACTACACTTCTAAACCCACACTTCCAACTATAAAAATGTTCTACAACTTATAAATCATAACTCTCTTGATTGCAACATCCCTCAAATGCAAACTCTATTTAACAATCTAGGTTCATACTATCTTCTCTCATGAGCACTATCTGCATTGAAGGGTTAATGAGGAATCAAAATACATATCTTACTCTGTCTTAACTAGATAAATCATAAGGATGAGGACTTAACTTTTGAATTATGGAACTTATAACACACTAGCGAGCCTCTTTCAAGCCCCTTATGTGACTTCTGAAGTTACTGATAGTAAATTTGAGAGTATTATCTTGGGAGGAATCGGAACTTGCTAATCATGTTATCTCAAGAATATGACATAAATGGAGAATTATGGAATAACACATGAATTGATAGAAGTTTCTGAGAGAAGAACTTTACAACACGGTCTAGAGTATGAAATAAAGGAGATATTTCTTAAATATCCTGTAGACTCTCGAAGAAAATTATGGATGTCACTGTACTGTTTCATAAGACTCTACTAGACACGGCTTCACAGACACCCTAGGATACTTGAACTCTATACTTTGATACCAAGTTTGTAATGACCCGAGATTAACCCTTAGCTGTGACATAGTGCTTAGGACCACAAGTAATCCCAAGCTAACCCTTGTACTAGCATAACTCATGAGAAACTAAATAAGATACATAAACCTTGAAGAAATGAGCTAAAAAAATATTTAGTATGATAACTATATTGAAATAATTACAAATGGAAGAACAATGTGGAAGATAAATCTTTTCTGAATATGATGAACATAAAACTATATTGAAATAATTACAACTCTGATTATATAAAACAAAACTGGAACCAAATACACTAACTCAACTGACTGTCTATCAAGCCTCTACAGTATTGACTATAGGTAGCCAGGACATGACCTCTATCTATCCCGAATCAATACAACTGAATAATAAAAACAAGCTACTACTCAAACAATGACTGACTCAATCCCTTGAATCAAGAGGACTTATCACCTGCTGATTGGAAGCTGCAAGTTGTCTGATTATGATGTGCACACTATAACTTGTATCAATATTATGAGAAAATATAGCACATATACGTATATATAGATCGGTACTTTTGGAATGTACTGAGCATGTGGGGGTGAATGCATAAGTAGAAAAATATCTTAATATTCATATAAATTTTTAAAAGGATACATGCTAAGTGTAAATGACTCACAATGACTGGAAACTGAAAATCATAAATCATGAATAATAAAGCATACTGTATAAATCTTGTGAGCCATAAAACTTTGTTCTAAAAGTTATACTTTAACCCTTTTTGTTCGTGAAATAAGTAGGAATGAAGCTGAGTCTATTTTCAAATGATGCAGGCTAAGTGTAAAAAAGGACTCACCTTTATATCTATAAACTAAAAGCTGAAATCAGATAACTGATGTCTTATGTAAGAAAATATATGAGTAAATTTGTTAACCTTTACACTTAGTTTCTAAAAATTTGTTCTATTATTCTATTTTAGGACATAGAAATTAGGGAGGTTCTTCTAACTAACATACAGTATGTGACTTGTCATAGTGTCAAATGTCTAGTTCCCCAAAGGGGAAAACCTCACGTTGGGGAGAGGTGTCATACTCTTACCAAGATGTATAACTTATACTGAGTGATCACAATCTATATTTGCATCCATATAAATATGAATAATATGAATTGGTACTTACGTTGGCTCGTAGTTCTGGGGTATGAGACCTTGGAATCATACCCAACTCGGTGCTAAATACTACTCCCTTTAATCTGTATGTGTCATGACCTAAACCGAGGCCCTGGCCATGACGAGTATCCCGAACCATCAAGGCCCAAAACACCCCTTATCTATCTGGTAATCATGCACATGACTTATATGAAAAAAAAATATAGAAGATACACTATATAATGGAAACATGGTCAAGAATCATATGGAAACAATAATGGGAAATAATGTCCCACAATCTCAATCAATATCTCTATAACGTCTGCAAAATCTCTACTACTTGACTGAAACAAATTTCTATCTAAAAACTGGGACAAGGCCCCCAGTAGACCCAAAACTAATAAGTGATAAATGATACTGCCAGATAATCAGACCTTCCAAAATATAGAAGGATCACCTAGTGACTCTGCAAATCTGTTCGAGGAATCTACTGATTTTCTAGACTCCTATACTGTGCCTCTGAACCTAGGAGGAAGGGGGTCAATACAAAAGTACTGGTACATAGAGAAATCAAAACATAAATATAATATTTTTACACAATATAGTTGAGAGCCATTATAAAGCAGTTTCATATCAAATTATTTAAAAACACATGGGCATAATGTAATAGTTTTCAATACCAATGTAATGCAATTGAGCTAGGTAGAATACCCTACAATTATGATTCCACGGCTATGTGGAATCCACCTCTGGTGCTTGGCGGCCAAGCCTCCAATCCAAGTAGCCGCCAAGATTTGGAGCCAGTATATCCCCCATGTGAGTACACCGTAGGGAATTCCCCCATATGAGATATCCCAATTATTTTATTATCCTCCCATGTAGGATACAATATCATATGACCTGCATCGGAAACTACGGTTTCCAATGATGAGCCCTTTCACTCAAACGCCTTCTTCGGGCATTCGCCTTTCTCATGAAAATCAGTGCATTCAAACTTTATTCAAATCAATCATATGTCATACTCTGTAGGGTATCTTCATACCCGACTTGCAAATCATCAGTATCATATCATTATCTTCATTCAGTCATCATATGCAACATATTTTAACATTAATAAAACAACCCTCTCTTTGAGAGTCAAAAACCATATCCAAATCATGACATTTTTAAGACATTTCATGACATGCATTCTAAGATGATTTCAAATGATTCATATCATGTGAAAACTTAAAACAATATCATATCAAGAGAGGGGTTCCATGTAAATCATGCTCTCAATTTATCATCATTATAAAACACATGCATATCTATATATAATATATCAAATCATAGTGGAATTAGGCCTACAGACCAAATCAATATCATAAAACATTTAAAACATAGTCATATTCATAATTTCAAAACCCCCATTTTGAAAACATAAATTTTTAAAGCCCATGAGATTTTTAAGATAACCCCATGTACCTCTATATGCGAAGATTATAGGTGCTTCTTAAAGCCTACGTTATGGGGGTTCCAAATATGAAATTAGTTTCTCAAACTCCCGATTGAATCTTGAGTTGCTTGGGTATTTATTTTGAAACCCTAAGGACAATCCTTGAGCACTTTTGATGAATGAAGGTATATTTTGGGGTCTTTGGAACTGAATTTCGTGTTTAGGGCTAAGTAAGCGTGGAAAAGGACCATTTTTCCCCAAAATAGAGTGTTTAAGTCACTCAAAACCTTTACATATGCACCGCTTATACTATGCCAGATTTTAGCAAAATTGGTATCGTTGGAAAGCTAACTCGAAGACCTATCATTTCAAACATAGTAGGCACTCTAATGTGACATATACAGAGAGTTATGATCGATGGAAGATGACACAAATTACAACATCCACTAAAACTTAATCGATCAAAATAATTTCAACTCGTCCTTGAGTTGAAGAACCTCTATGGTCTAAATTCAAGCTTGAATAGATTCACATACTACGCAAATAATTAATATGCCATATTGGAATAGGGTTTATGGTTTTGGGATTATCAACGTATCAGGATCATAGTCTATGTTATAACTCGAAATGTGGGGAGTTACAGTATGTGCATGCTATGGGAAAATCCTCCTTAAAACTAGCATAAGGGTTTATAATAAAAACCAGTTATGCGTGTATTTATTTTAAACTATAATCAAATCTAATTGTGTGGATTTCATATCCTAGATGAGGATCAAAAGATCAAATCTTGCTTAAAGTATAAACACATTCTTTTAAAATAATTCTTAAACATCATCTTTCTTGAAATATCAAGACTAAAACATAGTCCTTGAAAACCCTTTCTTGAAAACTCATGTCAAATCATCACAATTCATGTTCAATAATGAAAATCTTGAAATGCTTTAACAATTATAGTCAAGATAATAAAATTCAATGCTCAATATAAAAATCAAGTCACATGCATAAGTATGTTAAAATAGTCATACAATTCAACATTTAAATCACTTGTAACTTCATAAGGATCAAACAATGATATTTGCATATGAACCCTAAACTATAAATCATGTAAATTCATGTAAACTCTACATTTAAAAAAACTAGTTTTAGGCACGGGCACAAGGAAGAAAGAAGTATCCTTGTTCATAACCCCACATACCTTAATGACGAAGAAATTGTGAAAAGATTGAATCTTCAAGCTTGATTGTGCAAACCCTAGTTGTTTTTCTCGTCTTGTATTTTATATGATGAAATAATGATGTTGATAGGGATAAACATGTTTAGGGAATATTAATATCATGTAGTTATGTTTAGGTATATTTATCAAGCTCAAATGACTTAGTTTCACTCGAAATAACTCAAAAATGAAGTGTCTACGACACTTGGCCATAGGGTTTGGGATGCACAAATAATGGAAAACCATAATTTTTGTGTCGTACAACCTATGAAAAACCTTAAGGTTTGCATCACATAACCTATGGAAAACCTTAGGGATTGTGTTGTATAACCCATGGCAAACCCTTACCAGTAACCTTAGGCGATTGTTAGGCAACACACACCCTCTTTCAAAACCTTAATTTTTCACTCGGGTGTCGAATTAAGGCAAAATTGGTATTGTTGGAAACCTAATTTGACTATCTTTAATTTGTTGGGTCTTAATATGACCAATATTGTAATACCCCATATTTTTATGCTGGAATTCTAATCGTTGTTCCTGCGCGTCTAAGCTCTAATCCAAGTGATTCTCACATTAATACAAGTTTCATGATCATTATAGTAGTCTATGGAGTATTTTAGAGGTGAAAAATATTCATAGCAATGACCTAGAACAAAGTTGAGCTAAGACTAATTGATTCATCCAAAGTTTGACATTCGATTCTACAAGGGTCAGCTGCAAAAGGTGAATATCTCTTAATATAAAAGGAATTTTTCATCCCAAGACCTATCAAATTGTTGATAATTGAATTATCTTTCCAATGATATCAATTTCATCAAAATTCGACACTCGAGTAAGGAGTTATGGCTTTGCGAAGTAGAGTGCGTCGCCTAATCAATCGCACATGGCTACTGGAATAGGTGTGCAGTAAGCAATGCAGTTCTTACTTAAATGTGTATGATAAGAAATGCGGCGCATACTTAAATGTGTACGATAAGTAATGCGACGCATACTTAAATGTGTGCGATAAGCAATGCGTCATATACCTCACTTCCAAGTGCCAAAAAACACCCCTATATATGTCTATAACACAAGATTAAACTCCCATAACACCAGAATAAGTTCACTTTCTCTCAAAATCACCAAGAACATTCATTAGGATTTCAACCTAAAAATTCAAATATCTCAGGATTCAACCATGACTTTTCAATAATTCTTTGAGATTCGGAATCCCCATTCTGAGGGCTATAAGAAACACTCATTATTTTCATGAATAGAGTTCCAAGGTCAAGAGTTCATTCAAAGCTTCAAGTTTAAGTTATGTGGGGTTTTTGAAAAAGAACATCCTTTAGTTCTTGTTCCCAAAATTTGTATTATTTTACAAAGATATGTGATTTTACATGCTTTGATATGAATTTGAGATAGAAACTATTATCCTACGTTCTTGTTCTAAAGAGTATTATATTTTTACGATGTCTTGAAGATAAATTTCTTGAGTTTTGATGTTAATATCATGTTTGAAGTTGAATCTCTAGATTTTAATATGAATTATACATGTTTGCTACATAAAGTGTGAATCTTGAAATATTTTGCTTAAGTATTGATATATGGGTTTTGAACCCTATTTGAGAATTATGATTTTTGTAAAGTAATGTGTTATGCACACCTTGATATTTGAAGGATTTGACCTTTTGGTCTTGAAAGAGTTATTTTTGAACTCAAATGAGAAAAGAAATTCACATTTTGATTTATTATGAAAAATGAGTAGCATAATGGCTCCCGTTGTAAATTGCTGAATTATTTTATGGTGGATTTTCTTTGAAAAGATCTAAGCTAAGTCCGAGAGTTGTCTTTAGCACCGAGTGGGAGGTCTAGCTGTGTTGGTACTTCCCTAGAACTACATGCCCCTGTAGGAGCCAGAATTGACACTGATTATATATAGTGATCACTAGCTTTTGGATTTGATACTTATAGTCCTACTCTGATGGCAAGGATAGGATTGATCTCCCTAACATGGGTTGTACATTGGGCTCCATGTGGCTCATATGGTTTATGTCAGTTATGAGATCTCCCAAAGTGTGTGTGTATATTCTTCTATCTAATATGAAAAGTCTTATTCTTCTATCTGAGATAAAAATATATTTGTTTGAAAGACTGAGTTTGAGAAAGTCATTGTTTTCAAAAGATTTAATGAACATATATTCCAAAGAGAATTTTTATGTTATTTGATTTCTTTCATGATTTGGAATCGAGATGAAAGTGAATTAAGATTTATTATGATGACTCACATGTTTCACCCAATATATTTTACTCTCTTAGGATTATGATGATTTTAATTCGAGCTAAGTGAGTCATTTATATCATCATGCATAATTTTATAAACTGTGATGATATTAAGATATTATTTTATATATGCATTGCACCCCCATATGCTCAGTACATTTCTATGGTACTGACCCACATATTTGTATGTGGGCTATATTTGCTCGTAATATAGATACAAGGTATCGTGTACATCTTCAGATCCAGTTAGTTCGCAGCATCCAGTCAGCAGGTGATGAGTCCTTTTGATTCAAGGGCTTGAGTTAGTTATACAGTTCAAAAAGTGTTGTATTTTCTTTATTCAGTCGTATTGAGTTGGGTTAGTCGGGAGTCATGACCCGGCTACCTACAGTCAGTACTAGTAGAGACTTCATAGATAGTCAGTAGAAGTTAAGTCAGTGCTAGTAGAGGCTTCATAGATAGTCAGTAGAAGTTAATGTATTCCATTTTAGTTTTGGTTGTAAAAGTAGAGTTGTAATCTTATAAATTCAGTTTTGTATCTATCATATTTAAAAAAGAGTTATTATCTGCAGATTTGTATAGATTTATGCTTTTAGTTCAATTGCTTATGAGTTATGCTAGTAGAAGGGTTAGCTTGGGGTCACTTGTGATCCTAAGCACCTTGTGACGTCTCAAGACCCAATTTTGGGGCGTTACAAACTTGGTATCAAAGCATAGAGTTCAAGTGTCCTAGGGTGTCTATTAAGCCGTGTCTAGTAGAGTCTTGCGGAATGGTACGGAGATATCTGTACTTTTCTATGAGTGGCTATAGGGAATTTAGGAAATGTCTCCATTCTTTCAAGTCTTAAATCATACAATAGAAAAGTTCTCCAAGAAACTTATATAGATTCTCATCTTTCTCTAGTCAAGCCATCTCTGCCTTATTTATAATGTATCAGAAACAGTTGATCTTAATTCTCCATAGATAGTTATGGAATTGTAAGAGAGCTACAAAAGTATCCTATCAGTACTTTTGAGTTTCGAAAATCTAAAGTGCTTTATCAATCCTGTAGAAATCGTGCACAAAGCCCGAGTCAGATGTGCTTTCAAATTTCTCCTCAGAATCCATAATGATAATCTATACTTCTCTATCTATGTACTGTTCTTGAGGTAACATGTTTGGCAAGTTTCAGTTCCTCCCCAGATAATGCTTTTATAATTGCTAGCAGAAGTTTCAGAAGTTTCATAAAAGTGGCTTGAGAGGAGCCTTTTAGTATGTTATAAGTCCCTCAGGTTTGAAGTTATACCCTTGTTCTTATGAGTTATTTAATTAAGATAAAGTAAGGTTTATTGTTAGATCGTTGAATGTTGTGTTTCAATTTTCTATCTCTTGTATTATGTAATCTTTTTATCATTATGTTTGTGAAAAATCAAAGACTAGTGAAGCCGTGTGAGGCCTATTTCAATTCACTAGCGTAGTTGCTTTGTTATTCATCTAAATTTCTTGTTCAAAATTCAAAACCAAAGTCCAGTGAAGCCGTGTGAGGCCTATTTTGATTCACTAGCAACTTGTTGTTTATTTTGTTGTTCTGGTGTTAGTTGAAATTGTGGGTTTATGTGTAGTGACAGAAGTAGTAAAGTTTAGTTGAAAGTCTTGTGTTAGTTGAACTTGTGGGTTTAGAAATATAGTGGCAAGAATGGTGGTAAGGGCGATTTATTGAATATGTATAGCTGAATTTTTGCTTATGATTGAATTAGTAATTAAGTGATATACCCTTGTTTGTTTGTTTAGTGAAGTTAAAGAAAGAGATTATTAGTTAAGGTGGATTGTTGTTTGCTTGAAGTATGAAAAGAGTTATTGATGGTATTTGCTATTCTACGAAAGTATAGGTTTTGATGTAAGTACTTGGTGGTTGAGTATTGTTAATTTAGGCTTTCCTGAGATTGCAAGAGGAAGTTTAGTTGAAATTTATAGAGCTATGAAAGTAATTTAGGTGTGAATATGGGTAAATAGTACTGATGTGAAGAAGGAGGATGTGTTAATAGATTATGAATAAGATAGGCCATATGATTATGATCGATAGTCATTGTGTACTAGTTTTTCTTAATGTTATGTTCTATAGTTTTGAAGTGAAAATTGTGTATAAGATTGGGTTGTAAATCATATTTAGCTCTAGACATTAGGTTTGAACAATTGATCATTTGGTGGTTGATGCTAGTTATATGGAGGTGATCTAGTAGGCCTGAATAGTGTATGCAAGAGTGTAAGATCATGTGTTCGTAATTAAGTATGATGTAGAGGTGTGCCCAAGGTGCTATGGGGATGCATTATTTTTTGAGGATTATTGCATATTGTGTGGTTAGTAGTAACGTTGAGTTGCTAGGTAGAGAAAGGCTAGTTAGGTAATTTATGTTGTTCTTGATACCTAAGTTAAGGAGTTATGATTAAAGATGTTGAGTCTTTTTAGTATGATTTTATTCGCATGGTTTAGGAAAAATATAAGTATAGAAGTGTGATCTTTGGTAGGCTATGATTGTGTGATTAGAGATGTAGATATGGTTGCAAATGGGAGTATAGGTCTTTGATGATGATTATTGAAGCTAGAAATTAAGGATGGCATATGGATGGGTTGTTCAAAAATGAAGTCGATAAGTTCGAAATTAATTTATTCTTGTGAGTTTAGCATTTATATGTAGATAATAGAATGATAAAATTATAGCTTAATCTCGAGAATATGTGGAATATGCGATTAGGGTATTTACCTTAAAGTTATATATGGTTTTAATGATAGGCTTGAATGTCATGTTGGGTGTAAGATGATGTATGCAATATGCACTAGTGAATCCATATCAAGAGTTTTAAATTAGTCATTGAAGTGGTAAGGCATGTTATGCTTGGGGTGTGAGCTCTAAGAGCATAAAGAATATTGAACCTTATGGTTTAGACTAGTATTGTGGTTTGGCATGTTGTATCTTATGATTTAGTGTTAGGCTTGATCATGGTGAAAGAAGTTAGTTTAGTTTAGACCTTATTAGAAAGATTTCCCAGTGCCAATATGAGAATTATAAGTTGAATCAAATGAGTATGGTATTTAAGGGGAATAGTATAGTTGAGAGAGCATTCGAGAAGTGATGCTAAGCTTGAAAGTAAGAAGTTGCGTTGCCTACAGCCTAGCAATCCTATCCTAGTTTATGAGTTATATAATTATATTCCATGCAATAGAGTTATATCAATGTAATTCCTTAGTCAAATGTCTTGTTCAGAGCATGCCCAAAATTCTTTGCTCCCCCATGTCAATAGAATTTCGTAGAAAAGTGCTAAAGAAATACTCCATGTGAGTATGGGTAGTCATTATGATCCAGTCCAGATAGCCTGTAATCTAGTTTAGCAAGCAAGGAGATAAGCTCCTATAGATTCTTAATTTTCCAGCTAGTCTTACTATCCACAGTCTTATATGTATGTACATTCCTAGAGACAATGTGTTTGTGTCCAATTAAATTATGAATTCAGCTCAGTTCATGCATCCGTTTCAATTTAAGATATTAAGTCATGATTCAGTTCGTAAGTATCCTGTGTAGTATCACAGTCTCTTCCTAGCATTTTCATCAAATTATTATCATTCAGGGACGAACAATCCCAAGAGGGGGATGTTGTAATACCCTGAGCTTTTATGTCATTAATTTCTCATCCTTTCTCATGAGATCAGATCCAGTGCAAAGTAATGGTTACTCATAAGTTGACACTCTCGTTTCTATCTTGGCCATATAGTTATTTTTCATGAGGATTCATACACTTGCAGACCAGTTCAGTAGCTCATTATTCTTGAGATCCAGTGATTTAGTTCTATAAGTTACACATGATGGGTTAAAGACTAAGATTCCTCTGTGTTTCAAGTTAATTATCTATATTCGAGGATGAATGTTCCCAAGGGGGAGATAATGTAATACCCCGTATTTTCGTGCTGGAATTCTAACCATCGTTCCTGAGCTTCTAAGATATAATCCAAGTGATTCTCACATGAATAAAAGTTGCATGATCATTATCCTAGTCTATGGAGTATTTTAGAGGTGAAAAATGTTCATAGCAATGACCTAGAACAAAGTTGAGCTAAGATCAATTGATTCATACAAAGTTTGACACTTGATTCTACAAGGGTCAAATTCAAACGTGAATATCTCTTAATATACATGTAATTTTTCATCCCAAGACCTATCAAATTATAGATAATTGAATTATCTTTCCAACGATACAAATTTTATCAAAATTCAACACCCGAGGAAAAAGTTATGGCTTTGTGAAGTAGAGTGTGTCACCTAATCAATCGCACATGGTTATTGGAATAGGTGTGCGATAAGCAATGTGGCGCATACTTAAATGTGTGTGATAAGCAATGTGGCGCATACTTAAATATGTGCGATAAGCAATGCGCTACATACCTCACTTCAAAGTGCCAAAAAACACCCCTATATATGTCTATAACACGGGATTAAACTCCCATAACACCAAAATAAGTTTACTTTCTCTCAAAATCACCAAGAACATTCATTAGGGTTTCAACCTAAAAATTCAAATATCTAAAGATTCAACCATGAGTTTTCAATAATTCTTCGAGATTCGGAATCTCCATTCTGAGGGCTACAAGAAACACTCATTATCTTCACGAATAGAGTCCCAAGGTCAAGAGTTCATTCAAAGTTTCAAGTTTAAGGTATATGGGGTTTTTCGTTCTTGCACCCAAAATTTGTATTATTTTACAAAGATATATGATTTTACATGCTTTGATATGAATTTGAGATAGAAATTATTATCCTACGTTCTTGTTCAAAAGACTATTATATTTTCATAATGTCTTAAAAATAAATTCCTTGAGTTTTGATGTTAATATCATGTTTGAAGTTAAATCTCCAGATTTTCATATGAATTATACATGTTTGCTACATAAAGTGTGAATCTTGAAATATTTTGCTCAAGTATTGATATATGGGTTTTGAACCCTATTTGAGAATTATGATTTTTGTGAAAGTAATGTGTTATGCACACCTTGAGATTTGAAGGATTTTACCTTTTGGTCTTGAAAGAGTTACTTTTGAACTCGAATTAGAAAAGAAATCCACATTTTGATTAGCATGATGGCTCCCGTTGTGAATTACTGAATTATTTTGTGGTGAATTTTCTTTGAAAAGATCTGAGCTAAGTCCGAGAGTAGTCTTTAGCACCGAGTGGGAGGTATAACTTTTTTGGTACTTCCCTAGAACTACATGCCCCCATAGGAGTAGGAATTGAGCCTGATTATATATATTGATCATTAGTTTTTGGATTTGATACTTATAGTCCTACTCTGATGGCAAGGATAGGACGGATCTCCCCAACGTGGGTTGTACGTTGGACTCCATGTGGCTCACATGGTTTATATCGATTATGAGATCTCCCAATGTGTGTGTGTTTTCTCCTATTTAATATGAAAAGTCTTATTCTTCTATCTGAGATAAAAACATATTTGTTTGAAAGACTGAGTTTGAGAAAGTCATTATTTTCGAAAAATTTAATGAACATATATTCCAAAGAGAATTGTTATAAGATTTAATTGCTTTGATGATTTGGAATTGAGATGGAAGTGAATTGAGATTTATTATGATGACTCACATGTTTCACCCGATATATTTTACTCTCTTATGATTATGATGATTTTAATTCGAGCTAAGTGAGTAATTTATATCAGCATACATAATTTTATAAACTATGATTATATTAATATATTATCTTATATATGCATTGCACCCCCATATGCTCGGTACATTTCCATAGTACTTACCCACATATTCGTATGTGGGCTACATTTTCTCGGAATATAGGTACATAGTACTGTGTACATCTTCAGATCCAGTCAATTCGCGGTATCCAGTTAGCAGGTGATGAGTCCTTTTGATTTAAGGGCTTGAGTTAGTTAAACTATTCAAAAAGTGTTGCATTTTCTTTATTCAGTCGTATTGAGTTAGGTTAGTTGGGAGTCATGACCCGGCTAACTACAGTCAGTACTAGTAGAGGCTTTATAGACAGTCAGTAGAAGTTGATGCATTCCGTTTCAGTTTTGGTTGTAAATGCAGAGTTGTAATCTTGTAAATTCAATTTTGTATCTATCATATTCAGAAAAGAGTTATTATCCATAGATTTGTATAGATTTATACTTTTAGTTTAGTTGCTTGTGAGTTATACCAGTAGAAGGTTTAGCTTGGGGTCACTTGTGATCCTAAGCACCGTGTGACATCTCGGGACCCAATTTTGGGGCGTAACAAATATACTTGTTCAAAGATAACCCTTGGGAAATCAAACACCAAAAACTGGCCGAATCAAAGGCTCTTAGCTCACTTTGCTTTAAGTTACACTTATGAACATATTTCCCACCTCATAATATTTATTCACACTAGGTTAATGATCATGAAATATGGATTCAAGTATGAATCATAAGAATAGATTTTACACTTGTAGGAATGAAGGTCCGATCTCTATCTTAGAAGCGTACGGGGTATTACAGTCATAGTCTTCATTGATTATATCCTTGTCAGTTCCCATAGTGACAATGATCATGCAGACCATCTTAGAATTATGTTGCAGACTCTTAGAGCTCATCAGTTGTTTACAAAGTTTAGTAAGTGCAAATTCTGGCTATGATGATTAGCTTTTATTGGCCATATTATTTTCAAAGATGGCATTAGAGTTGACCCTCAAAAAACCAAAGCAGTGAGAAACTAGCAAAGACCCATCTCTCTATCAAATATTAGGAGTTTCTTGGGTTTGGATGGCTATTACAAATGGTTTATTGAGGGGATTTCTTCTATTTCATCCCCCATGTATCGATTTACTCAGAAGAAAGTCAAGTTTCAGTGGTTAGATTCTTCCAAGAAGAGTTTTCAAAATTTTAAGACTCGAATCACTTCCGCTCTAGTATTAACTTTGCCGGACATTTTATATAGATTTGTAGTTTACTATGATGCTTCCATAGTTAGTCTTGGTTCTGTATTGATGAAGAGAGGTAAGGTCATATCGTATGCCTCTGGATAGCTTAAACCCCATGAAAATAATTATTGTACCCATGATCTTGAGTTGGAAGTTGTTTTTTTTTCCTTGAAAATTTGGAGGCATTACCTTCATGGATTTCATCTTGATGTGTTCACGAATCACAAAATTTTGTAGTATGTGCTCTAATAAAAAGATTTAAATCTTTGTCAGAGAAGGTGGCTGGAGTTGTTAAAAGATTATGATATGAGTGTGTTGTATCATCCGAGCAAGGACAATGTAGTGGCAGATCCCCTTAGTAAATTGTCTATTGGTAGTGTTACTCATATTGAAAAGGATAAGAAGAATTTATACAGGGAGGTTCATCAGCTTGCTAGATTAGGTGCTCGGTTGGTTAATTTAGGTGAGGGTAGTATATGGGTTCAGAATAGTCTGGAATCTTTGTTGGTTGCCTAAGTAAAAGAAGAGCAAGACAGAGATCTTAGTTTGGTTAAGTTGACGGAGGCGTTTAGAGATCAAAAGGTGGAGGTTTTATCCTATGGGTTAGATAGTAACTTTGTTGTTTGGGTAGATTATGTGTTCCGTGTTTCGATGACTTAAGATAGCGAATACTTGCAGAAGTGCATGGTGTGCGATACTCTATCCATCCATGAGCCACTAATATGTACCGTTACTTGTGCAAAATCTATTGGTGGAGTTGTATGAAGAAGAATATTGCAGAGTTTGTAGCTAAATATCCTAATAGGTAGTAGGTAAAGGGTAAACACTAGAGGCCTAGTGGCACATTATAGGAATTTAGTATCCCTACTTGGAAGTGGGAAGTAGTGAACACAAATTTAGTGATTGGGTTACCTCGTATGCATCGTCAGCATGACTCGATATGGGTCATTATAGATAGAATGGCCAAATCAACTCATTTCTTATAGGTTCATACTTTTTACTCAGCTGAGGATTATGCTGGGATATATCTTGGGGAGTTGGTTATGTTGTAAGGAATGCTGTTGTCTATCATATCAAATAGAGGTACTCAGTTTACCTCTCACTTTTGGAAGGATTTTCAGAATAGTATTGGTACCTAAGTTCATTTCAGTATAGTTTTTCATCCTCACATGGATGGTTAGGAAGAAAGGATTTTCAGAATAGTATTGGCACCTAAGGTCATTTCAGTATAGTTTTTCATCCTCAGATGGATGGTTAGGAAGAAAGAAACATTCAGACCTTAGAGGATATGTTAAGACCATGTGTTATTGACTTTAGAGGTAGTTGGGATGATCACTTACCTTTGATTGACTTTGCCTATAACAACATCTATCACTGCAGTATTCTTATGGCTCTATTTGAAACTCTTTATGGGAGGAGATTTAGGTCTCCCATTGGTTGGTTAGAATCAAGTGAAGCTGGTTTGGTAGGACCAGACTGTGTATTTAATACCATAGAAAAAGTTCAGTTCATTAGGGAGAGGCTAAAGACAACCCAAAGCAGCCAAAAATCCTATGCAGATATGAGGAGAAGAGATCTGGAGTTTGAGCTCTTAGTACATAAGGGGTCCAAAGCTTTTAAATTTCACCAAGTATTGAGGACTTATCCATTTTCAGGACCCTAAACTTCATCAATTTCTAAATCGACCTTACCGACCACAAAATGTTGATTTTTAAATTGATTCATGTTTAGAGAGGTCAAAAGTATATCTAGAGAGGGTTCAAGACTTTTAGATAAGGTTTGGGGCATGTTTGGATGCCCAAAATAGAAGGATATAGAGATGGCCCCGTGATGCATTGGTTGCTTGACCGAAGCTATTGATCGCGCCATGTTGGCTACTTAAACCGAGCAGAGGTCGCATCGCGTTAGCCTCTTAACCTGACCATAGGTCGCGGCATATCGGGGTGGTGTCATCTAGATTCTTATCCTCGTCATTTAAGGGTATTTGGATCTTTTTCCTTCACCCAATTCATCCATAACAGGAATTTGGGGACCCCCAAGGAGCATTATTTACCCCTTTTCTCATAAATTCTCTCAAGAAAATCTTTTTTTTCCCCAAGAACAAAACTTAACCCTTTCACAAGAAACCAAGGATTCCAAGCTTCAATTTCAAGAAAACCCTCAAGAATCCTCACAAATTCACCTAGTGAGGTATGTGTGATGTTCATTCAAGGGGTATTTTCACCCATGGAGTCCAAGAATACCTTTTTAGTTTTAAATTATGAGTTTTCATATTTAAGTTGAAATATCTCTATGAGTCTTTTGTGAATTTAATTTAAAGTTATGTTTCTAAGTGTTTTTCAAGTGGGAAGAGCCATTATATCTTTTAAATGTTCTAATCTTCATGTTAAACCCCTAAGTTATGATTTTGGTCTTATAATCATGTTATTTTCGCATGCTTTACTCATTCCCATGCTTAAGTTCAAGACTCTCATGTGTTTGATGAAATGTCTATGTGTTTCATTTTGAACAATGATCCTCTAATATAGTTTTAAAGCTTTTAAATGGCATTATTGTTAATTTCACTAAATTTTGGTGGGTTATGAACACCCTATACCTATGTGATTTACATTAATTCACCTCTTCAAGTACTTGAAAAGTTAATCCGTGACTCTTATTAGTATACTTACATGTTTATAATCATGATGATTACAATAGGTTATGTAGTAATGTATAGTCTAGTTCAGTCTATCCCAATATCAGTGTTAGTTCAGTTAGAAGTAGGATTTAGTACCGAGTGAACTCAGGGATAAGGGCTCACCTGATAGTAGAGGGTGTGACCCTTAGTAGCAATCCTCGAGTTCTAGAACTACGTAGCGAGCATAGGTTAGAGATGTCTACCTACTAGTTAAGGGTTGACAAAGTGTTAACATACCTGTTAAGGGTGACACATATCTCATCAGAGCACCTGCCAGTTGAGGGTGACTCCTTATTCCTTCGGGACACTAGATTAGTGGATCCACGCAGCAATGTTAGTAACCGTGGCAAGGTACTAACACCTTCTGACTGGGCTATAGGTTAGACCCTGATTAGCTCAGATTGGGGCATGTCGGTTAGATGATACCTCCCACAGTCTTAGTACAGTATTCAGTATAGTTTCGGTTTAGGTTTGCATGACCAAGTGTACAGATTTTCAGTTATTCAGTTATTCGGGTATTTAGTTATACAGTTTACAGTCTTTTAGATTTTAGACTTGTCTCAGATTATAGATTTATGCTTGGTCTTGCATTCTTAGATGTTACAGTTTTCATACATTCATGTCCAGTTATCTCATTCTATTAAGTTAGTCCTTATTTATTATGCACAGGACCCCATGTATATTATCCTAACCTCATCTCATATACCAGTACATTAAAAGTATAGATCGCATTCTTTTTTGTGCTATGATGTTTTATATTGTAGGTTCGGATACACAGTTTCCCGACTACAGTCAGATAGCTCAATGTAATCCAGCAGCCATAGTGGTGAGTCCTTATCTATCGAGGACATATTATTTTTATTCAATTAATTTAGTATTTTATTTTGTTCAATCAGTTGTAGTTAGTTAGGGGTTTGTCCAATCAATTCCTCAGTCAGTATACAGACTTTCAGACATTCAGACAGAATGGTTAGACACTCAGTTAGTTACTTTTAGTTCTTGTCAGCTACTTTAGATATTCAGTATTTTGTATTTCAGTATTAATATATATATATATTACCCTTTTCAGTTTATATTCTGCACAGATGTAATGTTCATATTATTCAGTGCTCACATTAAGTACCAGCTCATAGGTTAGCTAGTGGTCACTTATGACCATAAGCACAATTGTCGAGACTAAGGGGTAGCCTCGCGTCATGACAAAAAGCCTCTAAACTCTTTCAAATATCAAAATAGTTCAGGACATGCCCCCGATCATGACCGTGACAATGACAATAATAATGTTAATGTGAACTTTTCAATTCTAAAATATTGAAAGTGTAATACCCAACATTTTTCCTAGCTTAATTTCATCCCTAAAATGCTAAAGATTAGCTTCAAGAATGAATAACATTTATTTCATAAGGATATTTTTAGATTTAGACCTTCCATTGTGTGTTAAATTGAATAAGCTTTCCATCAATACCAAATACAATACACGGTTGAGAAGTTATGGCATTTTAGTGTTGACAGTGTGCCATTCAAGCAACCATCATGTCGCGGTGAAGGGTGAATTCATAATTATCAAATTTTAGTAGCTCACCACAATTACACCATGTCACGGTGAGTATAGCTCCAATAGGTTCATCGCATCACGGTGGAGTGTAAAAAGGCAATTGTTAATTTCCAATAACTCACCGTGATTGCACCGCATCACGATGAGTATAGCGATGGGAGGATCACTGCATCACGGTAAAGGCATATTTTCCATGTCCTTGATCCATAAATAAAAATACATGTTTCATGAACTTATCCTAGTGTATGAAATCCTTATTGGGTGAAAACTGACCCTAGAAATCTCTTAGAGCCAGTTTGAACTAAGACCCCTTAATTCGTCCAATGTTTTATATTTGATTCTACAAGGGCCAACTTTGAAAGTATATAACTTTTGATGTATGTAGAATTTTTTAGATCAATACCTACCAAATCGTAGATAATTGAGTTAGCTTTCCAACGATATCAATTTTGTCAAAATCCGTTACCTGACTCAAAAGTTATGATATTTTTAGTTTGAGGCAGTAATCTATCGCAATTACACCACATCGTGGTAGCCCTTCAAACGGCAATATGGGTTACGAATTTTTGTTTTAAACTATGGAGGGGCAATGGGGTCTTTTCCCTCCTCAACCCAGGTCATAAAAACATGATCTAAGGCTTCAATTGGAGGCATTATTTGCCCCCATTCTCCAATTTTTCCCTCAAGAACAAACCTAGTCAATTCCCTCAAGAATTATCAATTCCATTATCTTCTCCTCAACAAAAAGATAAAGAATTTACGGTTCCTAATCCAAGAACTTCAAGAATGTTTTCAAGATCATCTCCAAAGGAGTCAAAGTTCAAGCTTTTACATTCAATTCATCATAGGAATCCAAGATTCAAGTTTTCTCATCTAAGATCATCAATTAAGGTATGTGGGGTTTGAACAGGGATAATTCTTTCATCTTTGTGTCCAAAACTTGCTTTAAATTATAAAATTTGTTAGATTTTATGAGCTTTCCTATGAATTTTAAGTTAGAGTTTATACCCAATTTGCTATTCATGAGATTCTGAGATTTTCAATGATTTAGAAGTTGAATTACATTAGTATGTTTATATCTTTATGCGTATTGCTGAAATTTCCAGATTTTGAGTTGATTTATCAATATTACTTTATCAAGCATGAACCTTTTTGGTGTATTAACATGAGTTTGTTGTATGGGTCATTAAGCCCTAATGAGTATGTTATGAGACATCGATTTTGTAAATTTTCTCAATTTAGTTTAAGCATGATATTGAGATTCTTGATTTTATTATTTTAATATTGTTGAAATATTTTCAAGAAACATATAGAACATGATGATTTTCTATGAATTTACATGAATTTGAAGCATGGGCATTAAGCTCTAAGATTAAGTTTTAATATTTCAAAAAGATTATATTTTAGCATGCTTTGATAAGCAAGTATTCAGATTTTTAAGATTAAATTCATATCTTGATCCTAAGCTAAGATAGGGAATCCACATTGTTCATAAAGTTTGAGATTTAAAGAAGAAAAGCATAACTTGTTTTATTATAAACCCTTATGCTATTTAAAGGTGGATTTCCTAAAAGTTCTGAGCAATAAGTATGGGAGTAGTATTTAGCACTGAGTTGGGTATGATTCTAAGGTTTCATGCCCAACAACTACGTGCCATCGTAGGTTTCTGATTTTCTCATAGTGGGCTAAGATAGTGATCACTTAAGTTAAGGTTTTATTGTGATGGCAGGGGTAGAACAGCTCTCCCCAATGTGGGTAAGACGTTGGACTCCATGAAGAATGCTCACATGGTTTATGTCGGTTAGAAGAACCTCCCAAAAGAAGTCCCTTACTCTTCTTTAGAATAAAGTATATGTTTGAAAGCTATGGTTTTAAGATTTCCCAAAGATCCTAAAAAAGATTTCCAAAGCTCCCAAAGTATCTATGTTTCAAATGAAAAGACTGATATAAAATCTTTTATAAGACTAAGTGTAAAGGCTCGCACATTTATTCATATTATACTTTACGGAAAGATAATAGTTATAGCTTTCAGTTTTCAGATTTTTGATTCAAACGTGAGCTCTCTTTTCACTTAGCCAGCATGATTTCAAGAAAAAGTTTTAAGTATAGCTTTTAGAACTAAATGTCATGGCTCACTAGATTTATAAAGCATGATTTGCTTCTCATGATTTTTATTCTTCAATATTTAAGATATTTCAGCTTATGTGAGTCATATACATTTAGCATACATTTTTTTTTATAAATTATGATGATGAGATAATATTTTACTTATGCATTGCGCTACCATATACTCAGTACATCCTCAAAGTACTGATCCATATATATGCCTATGTGTTATATTGTCACATAATGTAGGTACAAGTTGTATCACAAATACCATATTCAGCCAGTTTGCAGCTTCCAGTCAGTAGGTGATGAGTCCTTTTAACTCAAGGGCTTGAGTTAGTTATACAGTTTGAGCACTATTTTATTTTTCTTTATTCAGTCGTATTGAGTTGGGATAGTTGGGAGTCTTGACCCGGCTACCTATACTTAACACTAGTAGAGGCTTCGTAGACAGTCAGTAGAAGTTGATGTAATTGAACTCCAGTTTTTTTTGTATAATTAGAGATGTATCATTTTAAGATAGATTTGTACTGATCAAGTTCAGAAAAATTTTATGTTTCCACTGATTTTGTTCAGATTTATGTATTTTATTCAGTTGCTTGGAAGTTATTCTAGTAGAAGGGTTAGCTTGCGATCACTTGTGGCCCTAAGCACCATGTGACGTCTTGGGACCCATTTTTCTGGTGTTACAATCCTCATCCTTATGAGTTGTTCAGTTGAGACAGAATTTGATATGTATTCAGATTTCCCATTAACCCTTTCAATATAGATAATGCTCATGAGAGGAGATAGTATGAACTTAGATTGTTAGATAAAGTGTGCATTCGAGGGATATTATGAAATTTAGTGTTATGAGTTGTGAATAGTAGAATCTTATTATAGTTGGAAGTATGTGCATAGAAGAGTAGTGACAAAAAGAGTGGGAATGACGATTGGTAGAAAGTATAGATATAAGCTTATGCATGTTATCGAGATGTGTTAATGTGATATATCTTTGGATGTTAGTTTAGTAGAGGTTGAAGGAGTTATTAGTCATGGTGAATTTTTGTTTGCTGGAAGTACGAAAGGAGTTATTGATGGTATTTATTGTGTTTGAAAAGTATAGGATATTGATAAATTATTTGGTGGTTTCGTATCATTAATTTAGGCCTCCCTTAGAGTTACAAAAAGGAGTTTACCTGAAATTTATAGAGATATGATAGTAATTTAGATGTATAGAAGGGTAAATAGTAATGATGTGTATAAGGAGGATGTGTTAATGGATTATAATAAGATAGGCCATATGATAATGATCGATTATTGTTGTTATGAGATTCTAGTGGGCTCTTGTTTCTTAATATTTTATTATATAGCTTTCTAGTGAAAATAGTATGGTATATGAGGTTGGATTGTTACTCATGTTTAACACAAGACACTAAGTTTGAATAGTAGATGATTATCAAGGTGGATGTAATGATTTCATGGTTAGTGTGGTTAGTTGTACGGAAGTGGTCTAGTAGGCTTGAACAGTGTACGTAAGAGTTCAAGTTTAGTTGCTCATAATTAAGTATGATGTTGCAGGTATGATGTAGAGGTATGCCCAAGGTGATATAGGGATTTATTAATTTCGAAATTTATTAAGTGTTGTAGGGTTATTAGTACCCTTGAGTTGATAAGTATGAATGAGGCGATATGGTATACAATGTCCTTGTTAGTTAACTTATGGGTTAAAGGTTGATGATGTTGTAAGTTAGAGATGTAATATTAGCAAAGTATGAAGAAAGTTAGTATGGTTCCGCAAAGGTTTAGAGATATCCATGTTAAGTGTTAGAATCTAAGTTGGTGAGTATTTAAGTTGTCATATGATGACTTTTGAGGCTATAGAAATCTAAGAGTTGAATCTCAAATGGGGGTATTAGCATTGGGTGATACGTGAAGATACAGTCCTTCAGAGTAAGTTTAGTTTTGTATGTATTGATTATATCCTAGAATCCAGAGTAAAGTGATTTCAGTTTAGACTAGAGTTTATATAGTGGTTCACAAACTTAGAGTGATGGCTTAAACCTAAGGGGGAGATGATAGAATGAATAACCAAGTCAGACTTCCAGATTCTAGTAAAGATGTTAGTATAGTGTAGTAAGGGAGGATGAGGCTCAACCCATTCCTACTTCAGTATCTTTAGTCATCCCAATATCTCTATCTACTCATACCTTATATGTCGGTTCCATGACCACAGTTCATATTTATGCACCTTATAGAAAAATCATGTATATTTCCAGTTCCTAGCATAAAAAGTTTCAGTTCACTCAATAGTACAGATTATGTTCCATGAAATCATGGATTCTAAGCTCAGGTCATGCAAATCATGACTCATGTACTTATGCTTTACAGTAAGTTCAGTTTTATTATTCATGGAACACTCTTAATGATCAACGAAATTCAAATTTACATCATGTTCGTCCTCGGATTAGATCTCTTTAATGAATCTATAATGTTGATTCTCTATTCCTCAGGACTCATTTAAGTGTCAAGTTATGTATATTATCCTTCCATTCTTCAAGGTCTCATGTTCTAACCTTTCAGTAACTCCTCCTTATGTAAGGATAGTGGTGATGAGTAAATGTTTCTTGTTGATGAAAGATCATTGTATGCTTGTTTTAGCTAAGGCCAAAAATGTGAAGTAAGATTGAGGCCAAGTCTTTGATACATGTCATGGTTAGTTAAAGTTTATGTGTTATGTTTGGGAAGATTATTGTATGCTTGCTTTATGTAAGTCTATTAAAGAAGGAATATTGAGGTGAAGTTTGTTTTATGTGTGTATGACTTGGTTAGTTGGGAATATTTTATGTGTGTCTTCTTAAGAATGGTGCATGAAATTTGTTCTTGATAGAGGTTTGTAGGATATGATAAAGGTGTTTGTTTAGAAGTGCATATGTTTTTATAGATATAGGCTTAAACATCATGTTTGTATGTATCTGGATAAATGCACTGCGCATTGGTGAATGTCTAGTATGAGGTTGAATGTGGTTGTTAGAGTGGTAATGAGAATTATTCATGAGATAAGAAGTTGTGAAATCAAGGGTGTGTTGAATTTATGATTCAGACTAGTATTACAATATTATGTGGTGTATCTTTTGATTTTGAGTTAGGCTTAAAGAGGGTGAGAGAATTTAGTTCAATTTAGACATTAGTAGATTAATTTATCAATGCCCTGTGAAAATTATAAGTTGAATCAAGCAAGTACGATATTTGAAGGGAATGCTATAGTTGAGAGAGTGTTTGAGAAATGTTGTTAAGATTAAAAGTAAGGAGTTGCGTTGCTTAAGGCTGAGTGATTCTATCCAGACTTATGATTTATAGGTCTATGTTCCATGCTATATATTTAGGGCAATGTTGTAATATCTTATTCTGAGGTCTTGTTCAGATCATGCCCTGAGTCCTTTACTCCCCAATAGCATTAGAAATTTCTTACAAAAGTGTTGAATAAATACCCTATTTAGGTGAGAGCATTCAGCATGATTTAATCCGTGCAGCCAAAAATCCAGTTTAATAGTCAGACAGACAAATCTCTAGTTTTTCCATCTTTCGATTTAGTCCAGACTCACTACCTAAAATTTCGTGAGTATGGCCATTTCAAGAGATAGCTTATTTGCATCCAAATAAATTGCAAAATTCAGCTCAGTACATGCATCATGCATCAGTTTCAGATTCAGATATTAAGTCATGGTTCAGTCCGTAAGTATCCTGTATATCATTTCAGCCTTTTGCTAGTATTTTAACCAAATCAGTATAATTAGGGGATGAACGATCCCAAGGGGGAGATATTGTAATACCCTGAGTTTTTATGTCATAAACCTCTTATTCTTCTCCACGAACTCAGATCCAGCCAAAGGTGATAGTCTTCCTTCATCCAGTTCTTTTGAAGTCTCAGATTCAACCATATAGCTATTTTCATGTAAGTTCATGCACTCAAAGAACAATTCAGTAGCTCACTATGTTGAGATTCAGTCATACAGACTATTTTAGTAGTGCGTAATAGCTTATAGCCTCGATTCTTCAGTATTTTTAGCCTAACCAGCCACATTCGAGGACGAATATTCCCAAGGGAGAGATAATCTAAAACCCCACATTTTTTCCAGCTTAATTTTATCCCTAGAATGCCAAATATTAGCTTCAAGAATGAATAACATTTATTTCATATGGAATTTTCCATATTTAGACCGTCCATTGTGTGGTTAATTGAATAAGCTTTCCATCAATACCAAATTCTCCCAAATACGATACACGGTTAAGAAGTTATGGCATTTTAGTGTTGAAAGTCTGCCATTGAAGCAACCACCACATCGCGGTGAAGGGTGAATTCATAGTTTTCAAATTTTAGTAGCTCACTATTATTCCATCGTATCGGTATGAGTATAGTTCCAAGAGGTCCATCGCATCGCGGTGGAGTGTAAAAAGACAATTATCAGTTTCCAGTAACTCATAATAATTGCACCGCATCACAATGAGTATAGCGATGGGGGTATTATCGGGTCGCGGTGAAGGCATATTTGCCATGTCCTTGATCCACAAATTGAAATGCATGTTTCATGAACTTATCCTAGTGTATGAAATCCTTATTGGGTGAAAAATGATCCTAGAAATATCTTAGAGCCAAGTTGAGCTAAGACCCCTTAATTCGTTCAATGTTTGGTGTTCGATTCTACAAGGGTCAAATTTGAAAGTGTATAACTATTTATTTATGTAGAATTATTCAGATCAAAACCCCCCAAATCGTATATAATTCATTTATCTTTCCAATGATACCAATTTCTTTAAAATCCGCTACCCGAGTCAAAAGTTAAGACATTTTTAGTTTGAGGCAGTAAGCTGCCGCGATTACAACGCGTCGCGGTGGTCCTTCAAACGGCAATACGGGTTATGAATTTTTATTTTAAACACGATCTAAGGCTTCAATAGGAGGCATTATTTTCCTCTATTCTCCAATTTTTCCCTTAAGAACAACCATAGTGAATCCCCCAAGAATCATCAATTCCATCATCTTCTCCTCAACAAAAAGATTAAGAATTTAGGGTTTCTAATCCAAGAACTTCAAGAATGTTTTCAAGATCATCTCCAAAGCATTCAAATTTCAAGATTTTACATTCAATTCATCATAGGAATCAAATATTCAAGCTTTCTCATCTAAGATCATCAATTAAGGTATGCGGGGTTTGAACAAGGACAATTCTTTCATCCTTGTACCCAAAACTTTCTTTTAAAGAAGAAAAGCATAACTTGTTTGGTTATAAACCCTTATGCTATTTTAAGGTAGATTTCCAAAAATTTTTGAGCAATAAGTATGGGAGTAGTATTTAGCACCGAGTTGGGTATGATTCCAAGGTCTCATGCCCCACAACTATGTACCACCGTAGGTTTCTGATTTGCCCATAGTAGGCGAAGATAGTGATCACTTAAGTTAAAGTTCTATTTTGATGGAAAGTGTAGAACAGCTCTCCCCAACGTGGGCAAGACGTTGGACTCCATTAAGAATATTCATATGGTTTATGTCGGTTAGAAGAACCTCCCAAAAGAAGTCCCCTACTCTCCTTAAGAATAAAGTATATGTGTTGAAAGCTATGATTTTAAGATTTCCTAAAGTTTCTAAGTCCCAATGTTCCAAAAAAAGATTTTCAAACATGTATAATACTAAGTGTAAAGGCTCACACATTTATTCATATGATACTTTACTTAAAGATAATAGTTATAGCTTTAAGTTTTCAGATTTCAGTTTCAAACATGAGCTCTCTTTTCACTTAGCCAGCATAATTTCAAGAAAGAGTATAAGTACAGCTTTTAGAACTAAATATTACGACTCACTAGATTTATAAAGCTTTATTTGCTTCTCATGATTGTTATTCTTCAGTATTTAAGATATTTCAGCTTATGTGAGTTATTTACATTTAGCATGCATTGGTTTATAAGTTATGATAATGAGATAATGTTTTATTTATTCATTTCACCCCCATATACTCAGTACATCCTCAAAGTACTGATCCACATATATGTCTATGTGCTACATTGTCTCATAATATAGGTACAAGTTATAGCACACATACCATACTCAGTCAGTTTGTAGCTTCCAGTCAATAGGTGATGAGTTCTTTTGATTCAAGGTCTCGAGTTAGTTATACAGTTTGAGAACTATTTTATTTTTCTTTATTTAATCGTATTGAGTTGGGATAGGTAGGATTCATGACCCGGCTACCTATAGTCAATACTAGTAGAGACTTTAGAGACAGTCAGTAGAAGTTGATGTAATTGAACTCTAGTTTGTTTTGTATAATCAGAGATGCAGCATTTTAATATAGATTTATACTGATCAGGTTTAGAAAAGTTTTATGTTTCCTCTAATTTTGTTCAGATTTATGTATTTATTTAGTTGTTTGTATGTTATGCCAGTAGAAGGGTTAGCTTAGGATCACTTGTGGCCCTAAGCACCGTGAGACGTCTCAGGACTTGTTTTCGGGGTGTTATAGAAAAATAACTGATGGAATGACCAAGCTTTTAGAAAAATACAAGCTCACCACTTTGCCACGAACCCAATAGACGAACACACTACCTAACGCTGCACAAAAAAATAGAAGAAACACCTATAACCCTACATCATGAAAGGATATAGCATCTTTGGACCGTTAGCGGGGTGAGCGCTAGCATGTAACTCTAGGAAGGGATAAAATGATGCCATTTCTAAACTTAACGTACATGTTCACATACAGGCCTATATACATATACATATATATATATATATATAATATTGGGATAGGGAACAAGGATTAGCACATGATTTAAAATCATTAACTTGGATTGTGTAGCTCTAACCATCCTAAGTGCACCCACGGGCTATATGGGTCCTACTCTCTCCACCGAAAGGGTTCAGTGCATGTTTGCCCCTCGAACTAAAGAAATCCATGGAAAGGACAAGGAATCTACAAACTTAGAAATTCCAAAGTGTGTGTGTATATATATAGTGTGAACTATGCACACGGTTATAAAGACCCCCTTAATGGAAAATGTATTTTTCAATATTAGTCCCACCCCCCACCCCAGACCTCCACTTTCTATAACGAGCTACATAACCTCCTTTAAGCCCAAATTAAAATATTTACACATAACTCATACATTTATCCAGGAATCATTTATAAAGGCATTCACTAGTGGTATTGTCATACCAATGAGTTTGAAAGCTTACAGAATCATGTCATTCTAATCATTAACAACTTGGGGGAATTCACTCCCCTAAGCTCCAAGTTAAAACCAAATCATGGACACTAAGGCCTTTCAAATCATTTATATTCCATTAACCTTTTATGCAATGCAATAGTTTCAAAAATAGTTAAATCATGCATGTAACCATGTTTTAAAAAAAAATTCATAAGGTAGGTGGAGGTTATTACCAATTCTAATACAAAAATTCATAAAATTTGGGGGAATCCATGACCCACATTCCATTATCCATACCCATGCACCCAAGAAATTCCAAACACCATCAATAAAGAATAAACAAGTGCATGTAAACCAGGGTAATACCATTCAAATAATAATCATCCAAAACCCTCAACCAAAATTCCAAAACCAAACTTTAAAACTATATGAATACCAAACCATTACATGCCAGGATAAAATAAAAGTTTAGGAAAGAGATACATCCCTAAAAACACCAAGAATTCGGAGAAGAAACCACACTTTGAACCCTAGATAACCAACCCTTAGAAACCTTAGCTTTTCTCTTGACTTGGTAATTTGAGAGAGAAAAGAGTGTATTTGACTTATTAAAATAATGAGAATGAGACCCTTCGGGTGATTAATGGTCGTGGTTTATAATTGGAGATAAAAGGAAATGACCAAAGTGCCCCTAATTAAAATACAAGAAAAACTGTTGCTAGTGAATACGGGTAACATCACGACTCATGGTTACTGATCATGAGTCATCACCAAGACTCGTACCCTAGGCAGAAACTCAGGTCTTCCTTACTATTTTAGTCACGAGTCCCACCCTACGACTCATGACCTCATCCTATGACTCTTGGAGTCTAGTCGTTACTAAGACAACAATCTTAGTCTATCTCACTGGTAAGTTCAGGAGTTCTTCTCCACGACTCGTGACATTACCTTAAGACTCTTATAATCCTAGTCGTAACCATGACAAAACATTAGTAAAACCTTATTTGTTAGACAACGATTAGTGTTGTACGACTTGTGATGAGTCTTTGCAACTCATCGCTTTAGTCCTACCCTGAGAAGTAAGCATAATTACTAAGAAAAAATCAGAATTAAAAACCTTATGTATTACAAGTTCCTAAAGAAATTTAGCATTTCTAGTCTCAACAAGTTTAGGAGAATGAGAAGGAAAGCAAAATATAAATCCTTTAGAGTTAACCACATAGCCTCTAAAGAAACAGCTTATTATTCGTTCATACAATTTTTAAAATATGGATTAGAAATTCTCACTTCAGTTGGACATCCCCAAATGTATAAGTGTATTAAACTAGGTTTTCATCCTTTCAATAATTTAAAAAATGTCTCAAGGATATCCTTGAATGGAACCCTATTTATAATATACATAATAGTTTTTAAGATTTCACTCCATAATAATAAAGATAAACTTGTTTTGCTAATCATTCTTCTTACCATAGCCATTTGTGTTCGATTCCTTCTTTCTTTCATACCATTTTATTGTGGTGTTTCTGACATGATATATTGTGTAATCTTATTTTCTCTTCCAGGAAACTCAAAGAATGGACCTTTAACTTGTCTCTTTTCAGTGTGCCTACCATAATATTCTCAACCCTATCAGACCTTACATCTTTTATCTGAGCTCCAATTTTTTTTCTCTACTTTTTTTTTAAAACTTTAAAAGCATTAACTGCTTCTAATTTATTAAAAAAAAAGATAGCGATACATATATCTTGAATAGTCATCAATTAATGAGATAAAATATCTCTCACCATTCAATAAAGGGGAAGGAAAAAATCCACAAATATTTGTATGTATGATCTCAAGCAATTGAGAACTCTTTTTGACACCTTTAGTGGATTTATTGGTCTACTTATCCTGTATGTAGTCCACACAAGACCCAAAGTTAGAAAAATCAAGAGATCCAAGAACTCCATCATTAACTAAACTTTTGATTCTTTCAATAGAGGTATGTCTCAATCTTTTGTGCCAAATACTAGATTTTCTCATTGATAATACATTGCTTAGCGCTAAATTATTATCATACAGAGTTATGACATTATATTAAGTTGTGGAGGATAGCTAAAATTTAAATAGCTTTTCATAATAAAATTTAAAGCAAATAAATTTATAGCCTTTCAAATGTTTCATTGTAAGCAAATGAAAGCTGAAATCATAACCAGTTATTGATTGTAAAGAAAGAGAAATTAAATTCCTAGAATATGATTGTAATACCCGTGCCTTTTTCCTAGTTAGAAATTATCTCAAGGATGCTAGGACATACTTTGAAATGAAAACCTACCTTTGTAAACCTGTTATTTTTTATATTTTCACTTTCCATCACATGGGAAATTGAGTTAGTTTTCCAACGGTACCAATTTTGTCCAAATCTGACATCAACCGAGCAAGTTATGGACGTTTTACTTGGAACTGTCGGAAACGCCCAGGTATGACAGCCAAGTTGATGGACCACCACATAAGTGATGGACCACCACTTTGACTGTCACAACCAACTCAATTGAGCTACGTACTAGATAAGGACTGACAGACAAGTTGACGGGCTGTCAAAGTTGTGATGGACCGTTATCTAGGCCGTCAACTCTTATCTAGTGAACCATATTTCTGGTCCACGTCTAACGGGCTAATTGATCGACCATCAAGTTTCTAATGGACCATCATTTGGACCGTCACATGCCATGTTTAGTTTATTTTTAGGTCGTTTTAACAGGGGTATTTTTGTTACTTACCACTTGCCTATATACCTAGATGAGTTTGAATTCAGCCATTTTGCTCATTATTATTCCACAAACAAAAACAAGTGTTTCTCTCTGAATTTAATCCCAAGGAACAAGACATAATCTTCTTCAAGAATCAACGGATTTCAAACCCTTCAAGTTCAAAAACGTCAAGAACCCTGAGTCAGGTATGCGTACTGTTTATCTACGGATTCCTTTCATCTGTGGAGTTCAAGAATCAATCTTTAAATACCAAATCAAAAATGTTTTGTAGTGATATGATTGTATTCATGTTGGTGGTTATTGTTTGTGCTATAGAGTAGTAATTTGATGAATTTTCAAGAAGGTTATGATCATGTAGTTAGAACCCATAAATTTGGGTAGTTTAATATGGTGAAATTTATGAAAACACCTATGCCTTAAAGAATGCATGCAAGGCACTTGATAAAATGCTTAGAATTCTAGAAATTTCATATTTACATGGTCCCATATTATCTATATGACAAGTTCATGTTAATTATAGCATTTAATATGAATTCGATGCCATTGTTTTGTTGTTATTATTGTGGTATGAAGAATTTATGGTAATGAAGTGATGCAATATGTACATGATATATATCCCATGCACTTCCTACCATGCACAAGATGATGAAAACTACATGAGGTATATTATCCCCTACTTATGATATTATGAATTATGAACTCCAATCTTGTGATCAAGTCATGTCATTTGTGTGAGTTTCCTTTCATCGAGTCTTGGGGGTATTCGTACTAGAAAAATATAGTTGTGTGCCTCGATCCAAGTCACGTTATCTCAATAATCTCAGTCAAGTAATGATCTATAGAACTCAGTCAGTCATGTGACTCAGGAAACCTCCGAAATCTTATGATCTCAGTAAAATCATAGAAAGTAGTGCTATTCTATCAGTCAACGGAAATCAGTTACTCAGTCCATGTACAGTCAGTTAAATTATGTTCAGTCTCTTCGGATAGGAGTAGAAGTTAGTACCGAGTGAACCCAAGGATTGGAACTCACTTGCCAGTTTAGGGTGTAATTCTTAGTAGTCATCCTTGTGTTCTAGAACTACATACCCAGCGTAGGTTGAGACATCTTAACCTGTTAGACTAGGGTTGATGAGGTGGCTTAACCTGTCAGTTTAGGATTCCCACCGTTCTCATTTGAGTACCTGCCAGATAAGGGTCACTCATAATTATCCTTATGAGTGGCACGGTATTGACACCCCTCTAGTCGAGGTAGATATTGGACCCCAACCTAGCTATATGCATTACTGGGGTATGTCGGTTAAAAAACTACCTCCCACAGTTTCAGGCTCATTCTCAATAAAAGAACTCAGATAGTTCTTTAGATATCAGTATACCAGGACTGCCAGATACAACCAAATTCAATTATAGTATGGAACTCAGATAGTTACATCAGACTTAGGACTGCCAGACACAGTCACCTATGTTGACAGAACCATAGTTTTATTCATGTTAGAAATCAGTAAATCATGTATTATCATACAGGTCCACTATTACGTATTTATGTTTCCAGTTATTATGTATATATGTTTGAACTCTCACGTTCATATTAGTCAGTCAGTTAGCATTGCTCATGTATGTAAACCCTTTTTATTTAGCCTACCTCACTCGTACACTCAGTACTCTAGTTGTACTGATGCATTTACGCTATGGTGCTTTATTTTCATGTTAGACCATAGGTTCAGAGACACGGGTTCAAGACCAGCAGTATCATTTGCATCCCAGTATACAGAGTTGCAGTGAGTCTTCTTTATTTGAGGATGATATGATTTGATTCATTTATTATTTCAGTTAGTTTTAAGTTTACAGAGTTAGTTAGAGACATGTTCCTTTAACTCCTTATACAGTTAGTACTTTGAGGCTTTTAGATACAGTTCAGATTTAGTTCAGTTTTGAGGGAGGCCAAACTTCTTGAGTTTATCAACCTCAGGTAGGGAAATATGATGGTTAGGGAGTATTCTCTCAAATTTACTCAGCTAGCTTGATATTCCCCTCATGTGGTTGCAGATAATAGGACTAAGATGAGCAAGTTCATGTTAGGAGTGAATGATAGCGTGATAAATGATTGTAGATCTGTGATGCTGAATAGTGATATGACTTTAGCTAGGCTCATGACCCATGCTCAACAAATAGAGAAACAAAAGGTTAGGACTACAGAGAGGCAGAATAAGAATGCTTGATCAGGTAGTTTCAGTTTTTCTCAGCCCAAATCAGAAGGAGGAAATCGTTCCCAGTTTTATCCCAAGTCATCAGCTCCAGTTCAGTCTTCAGCCAGTGCTCTAACTCCTAAGTTTATAGATAGAGCACCTGGCTCTAAATATCAGTGCAGTGTCAGCAATGCCCGAACTAATCCTCTATGTCAAACTTGTAGTAAGAACCACCAGGGTATTTGCAGATCTAGCAGTGATGCTTGTTTTGGTTATGACAAGCCAGGCCATAGAGTCAAAGATTGTCCTCAGTCCAGTTATCAAGGTCAGCAAAATTGTTCCACAACTCAGTCCAGTCACCCAAACCAGCAGGGTTGCACTTCCAGTGCTACTAGTGGGCAACCCCCAACAAGACTCTATGCTCTTCTGACTCGACAGGATCAGGAAAATTCTCCTGATGTCATTACTGGTACATTATAGATTTTCAATGTTCATGTTTATTTTTTTCTAGACCCAAGTGTATCCTTGATTTTTGTTACCCCTTACATAGCAGGAGATTTTGGAATCAGTCCTGAAATTTTAGCAGAGCCCTTTTTAGTCTCTACCCTAGTGGGTAAAACCATCATAGCTCAGCGGGTATACTGGAACTGCCCTATTATGATATTTTAGAAATCCATTTCAGCAGATTTAGTCGAGTTAGAGATGACTGATTTTGATGTCATCTTGGTATGGATTGGCTTTATTCCTGTTATGCCACAGTTTACTGCAGAAACAAGATAGTTCAATTTCAGTTCTCGAATGATCCCATCCTAGAATGGAAAGGTAGTACTTCATCTTTTAGGGGTCAGCTTCTTTCCTACCTTCGGGCAAGGGAAATAATTTCTAAGGGGTGCGTATATCATCTCGTGCATATTAAATATTCCACTTTTGAATCTCATAGTTTTGAATCAGTCCCAGTGGTTAATGAATATTCAGACATGTTTCTCGAAGATCTTCCAGTCATTCCTCCCAAAATGGAAATAGACTTCGGCATAGACCTTCTCCCAGATACTCAACCTATTTCTATTCTGCCATACAGAATGACACTAGCAGAACTGAAAGATCAATTGAAGGATCTCTTAGATAAGGGATTCATCAAGCCCAGTGTATCCCCATAGAGTGCACCAGTCTTATTCGTGTACAAGAAATATGGTTCTCTTAAGATGTGTATCGATTACCGTCAGCTCAACAAATTTACAGTCAAGAACAAGTATCCTCTTCCCAGGATAGATGACTTGTTTGACCAACTTTAGGGTGCCAGTTATTTCTCCTAGATAGACCTCAGATTAGGCTATCATCAGCTCAGAGTTACAGAATATTACACCCCAAAGATAGCTTTCCATACTTGGTATGGTCACTTAGAATTTCTAGTTATGTTCTTTGTTCTACCAATGCCCCTACATCTTTCATGGACTTGATGAACCGGGTGTTCAAGCAGTACTTGGACATGGTCGTCATAGTCTTCATAGATGATATTCTAGTTTATTCTTGCACAGAGCATGATCATTCAGACCATATCAAAATTTTTCTTTAGACTCTCATAGTTCATCAGTTGTTTGCCAAGTTCAGTAACTGCGATGGCATTAGAGTAGATCCTCAGAAGAACGAAGCGGTAAGAAACTGGCCTCGCCCTATCTCTTTATCAGATATCAAGAGTTTCTTAGGTTTCGCTAGCTATTGCAGACTCTTTGTTGAGGGATTTTCTTCTATTTCATCTCCTATGTCCAGATTGACTCAGAAGAAGGTTAAGTTTTAGTGGTCAGATTCTTGCGAGAAGAGTTTTCAAGAGTTGAAGGCTAGACTCACCTCAGCCCCAGTTCTAACTCTTCCAGATGGTTCAGATGGATTTGTAGTCTATTTTGATGCATCCAGAGACGTTACTATAATTCCCCAAGAACCTATCTCGAGACGTTACTTGGTACTCAAGGCCACACGTGGCCTCAAGCTAACCCTCTAAGCCTGTCATCACTTTCTAAACTTATTATAGCACAAACCATGCTAAGATAAAGAGGAATAACCATGTCCTGAAGATACTGAAATAGGAAGTAATATTGCCCTATACAAACAAAATACTGAAATATTTGTACACGCAGGTGCACTAGTCTGACAAACCCTCTACTACATAAGACTGAGGAGCCATTGGGACAGATCCCCAACTGACTCGTACTGAACTGAAAGTAAACAACCATCTATTAACAAGACAAAATCAAAGACATGGGTCCTAAAACCATGAGGACTCACCAACTGCAGAAATGTAGATAAAGATACTCAAAGATCACTGTTGCTACTGAGACTGAGGAAATATAAAATACAAAAGAGTATGAGAGTCAGTACTTGGGGATGTACTGAGTATGTGGGGGTGGATGCAACATTTTAAATAATATCATAAATGTATAAGAAAATCATTCATGCTAAAAATAATAACTCTCTTCGCTTAAATTATCTAAAACATCATTTCCGTAAGTCATCAGTAATAACATATGATTCATAAAACTCATAAATCATTTAAATCAACTCAAACTCTTTGACTCATGACTTAGAGTGACTCGGTAACTCATGGTACTTAGATCATTATGGAAGTGGGAGTTTCTTATAACCAACATAACTACACCATATGAGCCGTATAGAGTCTAACGTTTTGTCCTCTTAAGAAGAGAACCCCACATTGGCGGGGGTGTCGTACTCTTGCCAGGGAGTACAACCTCAATCTCATTTTCACAATCCCATACTCGGCCTCTGCCCTACAATTATCAATATCAATCTGACGGTGGCACATAGTTTCGGGGAAATACTAGATTTCCTGGTCGATGCTAAATACTTCTCCCAGACTCAGCTTAGAACACGTTAGGAAGTCCACCTTAATTAATATCAACTTATAGGTCTATTTTAAAGACAAAAACATAAATATGTATCTCATCTGCAAATCATAAACATCTTGTGGATTCCTAACCCGACTCAACTCAACACAATCTTTGTCAACATCAAGTACATTTGTTTTTGAATCATTTCCAAATATCAAAGCTTCAAGGAAACATCATAGGACTCATTCTTGACTGTCAATATCAAATATCGATATATATTCAATAGTCAAATTTCTCTAGGAAAGGAATAACTCATGACACTTGTCCTAAATCGCTTAGAAATCATCAATACGTAATGACAATATACAACTCATGGAATAAATTCTCAATTTAAGAAACATGATGGTGAAAGAATCATAAATATAAAACTTATTCAACTCAAATCTCATAAATCATAAATAAAGAAATTTGGGTGTAAACTCACTTGCAAAATCATGTAAATCAATTATAGATGTAGAACAAAAGGAATGGTCTTGTTCAAGCCCCGCATACCTTGGATTATAATTTTTGGAGATGTAGAAACTTGTTTGGAACTTCTTCCTTACATTTTTGAGCTAAGATCCTTGATGCCTTTGACAAGGGGAACTTAATTCTTGGACAACTCTAAGAAATCTATGGAAGATCCTTGAATTTCTTGGAAGGAGTTTTGATTTTTGGGTTGAGAGAAATCCCTAGTTTTCTAGAAAATTTTTGGAGAAATTGGAGAGAAATAGAAGAAAATGATCTTCTCTTTACTACTTTGATGTATATATAAGGAAACAATGATCGAAAATGACCAAAATACTCTTTTCAAAAAGCTGAAATTCATTGATCGGGGCCTGTGACAGTCGAAGTGATGGTCCGTCAAGTCTCCTGACAGTCTACCAGATCGTTCATCACTAGAGTGCGAAAATTGGAAAGTCTTCCTTAATGTGATAGTCGAAGTGATGATCCATCAGGAAACTGACGGTCCACCAAGTCGTCCGTCACTCGAGGGCTAGAAATGAGACATTTTATCTCAACCTGACGGACACCTTGATGGTCCATCAACTTTTGACGGTCCACCATCTTGGCCTTCACATGGTGAGCAGGAAGAGGGGTCACTGCCTTGGCTTGATGGGACACTTAATGGTCCACCAAGGACCGTTAATGGTCCACCAAGGACCTGACAATCTGCCAGGTTGACCGTCAGAGCTAGGCGATCCGATATCCCTGAGTTAAACGGCTATAACTCTCTTGTCCGAAGTCGTATTTCAATGAAATCGGTATCGATAGAAAGATTATTCAATGCTTTACATGAAAAAAAAGTAGAAATTAGATAAATACAACATGGTTTAAAAATCAATCACTTTGGAATTCATACATATCCACTCAAAAGACGGATTTAGGCTTAAGAAATGATTGGGGTATTACAACATCTTCCCCTTGGACACATTCGTCCTTTAATGTTGCCAGATAGGCCAAGAAAAAGAGAAAATAAGGACGTATAGATGGAACGACTCACATCTAAGGGCTCACTTTACTCTAAACTTTTGAGTAATACTTCCCTAAATGCATGAACCATAGAGAGAATAAACATATAGCTGAATACATTAGATTAGAAGTAAACTGAATTAAGGGAATAGTACCTTCAGCTTGATTCGAACTCATGGAGAAAAGATAAGGGTAACTGGCTCGCATATCTACTTCTGCTTCCCAAGTGACACCTTTGACTGATTGATTTCTCCACAAAACTTTAACCAAGAAAACTTCCTTGTTCCTCAGTCTACGGACTTGATAATCAAGGATTTCAACTAGGATTTCATCATACGAAAGGCTATCCTGAACATCACAACCTTCTGACGGATCAACAACAACAGTGTCTGTAATGTGCTTCTTGAGAATAGAAACATGAAACATAGGATGGACAACTGACAACTCTGCACGCAACTCAATCTCATAAGCTGCTTTCCCAACATAATTCAAAACTCTATAAGGGCCAACATATCTGGGACTCAGCTTCCCTTTCTTTCCAAATCTTTTCACCCTTTCATGGGTGAAATTTTCAAGTACACCATATCACCAACTTCAAACTCACGAGCTCTACTTCATACATCTGTATACGAATTCTGACAACACTGGGCTATCTTCAACCTCTCTTGAATTAACTTAACCTTCTCCATTGCCTTAAATACAGCATCAGGTCAAATCACAGTAGCTTTACCCACTTCGAACCAACCTATGGATGATCTACATCTTCTCTCATACAAAGTTCAAATAGACCCATTCTAATGCTAGCATAAAAACTATTGTTGTAAGCAAATTCAATCAATGGCTAATGTTAATCCCAATATCCTTTGAAATCAAGAACACAAGCCCTCAACATATCCTCTAAAGTTACGATAGTCCTCTCAGCCTGACCATCTGTCTGCGGATGAAAAGCGGAGCTACGATAAACTTGGATGCCAAGATCCTTCTGAAAGGCTCTCCGTAACTAAGAAGTAAACTGAGTACCTCTATCAGAGATGATAGACAACGAAACTCCATGCAACCTGACTAACTCTCGAATATACAGCTTAGCATAGTCCTCCACGGTGAAAGATATATCACTAGTAGAAAATATGCTAACTTAGTCAACCTGTCTACAACAACCCGATTAGAATCATCATGACGATGAGAGAGAGGTAAACCAGTCATAAAATCCATATTCACCACTTCTTACTTTCAAGTAGGAATGTTAAATTCTTGCATCACACCACCAGGTCTCTGGTGCTTTATCTTTACCTGCTGGCAAGTTGCACACTTTTCCACAAACTTTGCTATATCCTTTTTGATACCATCCCACCAATAAATTGTCCGCAAATCGCAGTATATCTTGGTAGTATCGGGATAAATAGAATACCGCGCGCCATGCGCCTCAACCATAATTCTCTACCTCAAATCATCAACATCAAGCATACATAATCTATTCTAAAATCTCAATACATAATCTCCCACTTGGGAGAAAACCTCCACCTTTTGGTCTTTAACTGATTCTTTCAGTTCGACCAAACGAGAATCTGTATCCTGCTTCTCCTTCACTTCTAAATCTAGGGAAGATTCGGAACTACTTTGTACCTAAACATTACCCTCAGCTGAGTCAAGCAATCTAACACCTAACCTAGCCAAATGATGCACTTCACGGGCTAATTCCCTCTTATCTTCCTCAATATGTGCTACACTACCCATGGACGATCTGCTAAAGGCATCTACCACTATATTGGCCTTTCTCGGGTGGTATAACACACTCATATCATAATCCTCTAGTAATTCTAACCATCACCTCTGTCGAAGATTCAACTCTCTCTAAGTGAACACATACTGTAAACTCTTTTGATCCGTAAAGATATCAACATGAACACCATACAAATAGTGTCTCTAGATTTTCAAAGCAAAAACCACTGTAGCTAACTCGAGGTCATAGGTCAGATAATTCTTTTCATGGGGTTTCAACTGCCTGGAGGCATAGGCTATAACTTTACCCTTCTGCATTAACACGCAACCGAAACCAACTCTGGAAGCATCATAATATACCATAAAATCATCAACACCATTAGGCAGGGTCATCACAGGGGCTGAAGTGAGTCGAGTCTTCGACTCTTGAAAACTCTTCTCACAAGAATCTGACCACTAGAATTTAACCTTCTTTTGGGTCAATAGAGTCAAAGGAACAGCAATGGAAGAGAAACCTTCAAAAAAACAATGGTAGTAGCTATCTAGACCTAAGAAACTCCTAATATTAGATGAAGAAATAGGTCTAGGCAAATTCTTCACAACTTCTACCTTTTGAGGATCAACTCAAATACCGTCAGAAGAAATAATATGACCCAGAAAGGTAACTGACCAAAGCTAAAATTCATACTTGCTAAATTTGGCAAACAACTGTTGACCCCTAAGGGTCTGTAAGACAATTCGAACATGATCTGCGTGGTCGTTTTCACTCTGGGAATATACAATGATATCATCTATAAACATAATAATGAACATATCTAGGAACGGTCTAAACATACGATTCATGAGGTCCATAAAAGTTGTCGGGGCATTCGTTAGCCCAAAGGACATGACCAAGAATTCAAAATGACCATAACGAGTATGGAAAGCCATCTTTAGAATATCACACTCTCTGACTTTAAGTTGGTGATAACCGGATCTCAAATCTATTTTTGAGAAGTAGCTGGCACTTTGCAGCTGATCAAATAGGTCATCAATTCTAGGAAGAGGGTATTTGTTCTTGACTGTGACCTTGTTAAGCTGGCGATAGTCAATGCACATGCACAATGAACCATCTTTCTTTCGGACGAATAGAACAGGTGTACCCCAGGGAGACACACTGGGCCTTATAAAACCCTTATCAAGAAGATCTTTGAGTTGCTTTTTCAACTCCTTAAGTTCTGCGAGGGCCAAATGATACGGAGGAATAGAAATAGGTTATGTATCAGGGAGAAGATTAATTCTGAATTCTATCTCACTATCGGGAGGTACCCATGGGAGATCTTCCTAGAAAACATAAGGAAACTCATTGATAACACTAAGAGACTGAATAGTTGGAGTCTCAGACTTAGTGTCCTTAACTTGGACTAAATGATAGATACAACCCTTGGATATCAATTTCCTAGCTTTAAGATAGGATATGAAATGACTTTTAGGAAATACAGAATTTCCAAACCACTTAAAGACTGGCTCATTGGGAAACTAAAACTTTACTACCCGGGTACGACAGTCTATAGACGCATACCAAGAGTGAAGCCAATCCATACCCAGAATAATTCAAATCAACCATGTCTAGCTCAATCAAATCTGCAAATATGATCCTGTTAAGAACAATGATTGGACACTACTTATATACTTGCTTAGCAACAACAGATTCACCCATTGGTGTAGAGACTAGAAAAGGCTCAGAAATCTTTTCAGCACTGATTTCAAAATTCACAGCCACCAATGTAGTCACATAAGAAAGACTTAACCCAGGGTCCATCAACACATACATATCGAAATAAAATACACGAAGCATACCGGTAATAATATCTGGTGAATACTCCTGCTCCTGGCAGGGTGGTATAGCATAAAATCTATTCTAGCACTGACCACCTACAGTATTAGAGGAGGCACCCTGAGGAGGAGTAGGATGAACTACAGGGGCTGGATCACTAATAGCCTGACTTTGGGGACGAACATCGAAACTCCCTTATCTAGCATAAGGGCAATCCCTAAACTTGTGGTCCAACTTACCATAACCAAAACAACCCCTCTGACTGACTAAGAACTCACCAGGATGGTCTCTACCGCACTTTGGACATGGGAGAGGACGAGTTCTATTACTCAGACTATCCTGGGACCTAGACATAGTATGCCTACTACCCTGCTCCGACCTAATTCTGAATGTAGGAGTACTGGCTGATGAAGGCACTAGTATAAGAGAACAGCTCTGGAATTAAGGGCAAATCCCTCCAGAAAATCTAGTTTGCCTATAACCCTATTGCTCTGATCTAATTCTCTTATTCCATCTCACTCTCTCTCTCTCTCCTTTACTTTGTCTACTTTAATTTGCTGAGCATGAATCATTAGTCTTGAAAGGTCTATATCCATATTAAGCATAGCAGATCTACACTCTTTCACAATATAACCAGATACACCGGCCAAGAACTTACTCATACTAGTTCTAGAATCATTCATCATACCGGGAGCATCCTTAGATAACTAGTTAAACTTATGGCAATACTCCTTAACTGTCATGGGGCCCTGTCTCAAGTTCATAAATTCTTTTAATTTTTCTTCCCTCAGCTCCGGGGGAAAGAATCTATCTAAGAAGGAATCTTGGAATAATTTCCAAGTCATAGGAGCATCAATCTCCCCTCTACTCTTCCTCCACATCTCTACCCAATCATAAGAAACATCTTTCATTCGATATGCAACCAATTCAACACTCTCCTCCTCCATCACGTGCATAATATGAGTGATATTTCTCACTTTATCTAAATACATTTGAGGGTCTTCACCTACTTTCAACCCAAAGAACTCAGGTAGATTTATTCGCATAAAATCATGAACCCGGCCTACCACAGAATTATTCCTTTGTGGAGGTAGAACAGTATCCTGGGTAATGGCTTAGGCGTCGGCGGTGACCACCTGGTCTAGCACTTAAAAAGTTGCCCAAAATTTGACAAGGGACATCATCTCACCTAAAGGATCAATGGGTTGAGGTCATTCATTATTTTTGCAAGCTCTACAAGGAGGCATTTTTTGTCATAAGAGAGCGTGAATTAAGAGCAGAGAGAAACAGCCATAGGCACGATAGACTCTTGAAATAAAGAATCTACTTTTCCTAATATGTCCTATAGCCTCTTGCTCATAGATGTGCCGTGCTATATGTCGATGATCAGGACTCTACGTAACGCGGCTTGTCAGACTCCCTAGGACTCGTTGAACCATACATGCTCTGATACCAAGCTTGTAACGCCCCAAGAACCTATCTCGAGATGTCACATGGTGCTCAAGGCCACAAGTGGCTTCAAGATAACCCTCTAAGACTGTCATCACTTTCAGAACTCATTATAGCGCAAATTATGCTAAGATAAAAAAGAATAAACATGTCATGAACATATTGTAACACGAAGTAATACTGCCCTGTACAACCAAAATACTGAAATCTCTGTACACATTGGTACACTAGTCTGACAAAGCCTCTACTACATAGGACTAAGGAGCCATTGGGACAGATCCCCAACTGACTCGTACTGAACTGAAAGTAAACAACTATCTATTAACAAGACAAAATTAGAGACATGGGTCCTCAAACCATGAGGACTCACCAACCATAGAAATGTAGATGAAGGTACTTAAAGATCACTGTCACTGCTGAGACTGAGTGACTGAGCACCTGAACCTATATCATAAGGAAATATAGAATACAAAAGAGTATGAGAGTCAGTACTTGGGGATGTACTGAGTATGTAGGGGTGGATACAAAATTTTAAATAATATCATAAATGTATAAGAAAATCATGCATGTTGACAATAATAACTCTCTTCGCTTGAATTATCTAAAACATTATTTTCGTAAGTCATCAGTAATAACATATACTTCATAAATCTCATAAATGATTTAAATAAACTCAAACTCTTTGACTCATAACTCAGAGTGACTCGATAACTCAAGGTACTTAGATCATTATGGATGTGGGATTTTCTTATAACCGATATAACTACACCATATGAGCCGCATGGAGTCCAACATTTTGCCCTCCTAAGGAGAAAACCCCATATTGGCAGGGGTGTTGTACTCTTGCCAGGGAGTACAACTTCAATCTTCTTATCACAATCCCATACTTAGCCTCTGGCCCATAATTATAAACATCAATCCTACAGTGGCATGTTGTTTTAGGGAAATACCACATTTCTCGCTCGGTGCTAAATACTCTTCCTAGACTTAGCTCAGAATGCATTAGGAAATCCACCTTAATAAATATCAAATCATGGGTCTATTTTAAAGACCAAAACATAAATATATATCTTATCTACAAATCATAAACATCTTGTAGATTCCTAACCCGACTTAACTCAACACAATCTTTGTCAACATCAAGTACATTTGCTTTTTGGATAATTTTCAAATGTCAAAGCTTCAAGGAAACAACATAGGACTCATTCTTCACTTTCATTATCAAATATTGATACATATTCAATAGTCAAATTTCTCATGGAAAGGCATAACTCATGACACTTGTCATAAATCACTTAGAAATCATTAATACGTAATGACAATATACAACTCATGGAATAAATTCTCAATTAAAGAAACATGATGGTAAAATAATCATAAATATCAAACTTATTCAACTCAAATATCATAAATCATAAATAAAGAAATTTGGGTATAAACCCACTAGCAAAATCATGTAAATCAATAGTAGAAAGTAAATATTTAGGCACAAGAACGAAAGGAGTGTTCTTGTTCAAGCCTCACACACAGCTAAGATCCTTGATTCCTTTGACAAGGGGAGCTTAATTCTTGGACAACTTGGAGAAATCTATGGAAGATCCTTGAATTTCTTGGAAGCAGTTTTGATTTTTGTGTTGAGAGAAAACCCTAATTTTCTAGAAATTTCTTGAAGACATTGGAGAGAAATAAGAGAAAATGATATTCTATTTACTACTTTGATGTATATATAAGGAAACAAGGATTGTAAATAACAAAAATGCCCTTTTGAAAAAGCTAAAATTCACTAATCATGGCCTGTGATGGTTGAAGTAATGGTCTGTCAAGTCTCCTGATGGTCCCCCAGATCTTCCATCACTCGAGTGCCAAAACTAGAACGTTCTACCTTGATGTAAAGGCAAAAGTTACAGTCCATCAGGAAACTGACGGTCCACCAAGTCGTCCGTCACTCAAGGGACAAAAATAAGACATTCTGTCTCGACCTAACGGACCCCTTGATAGTCCATCAACTTTTGACAGTCTACCATCTTGGCCATCACACGGTGACCAGGAAGAGGGATCATTACCTTGGCTTGATGGGACACTTGAAAATCTACCAATAACTTGACGATCTGCCAAGTCAACCATCAGACCTAGGCAATTTTATATCGCTGAGTAAAATGGCTTTAGGCTTAAGAAATAATTGGGTTATTAAAGTCATAGCCTACGTCTCCAGACATCTAAAGCCCCATGAGAAGAATTATCATATTCATGATCTTGAGTTAGCAGCCGCAGTATTAGCCTTAAAGATTTGGAGGCATTATCTATACGAAGTTCATATAGATGTCTTTACAGATCATAAGAGTCTCCAGTATGTCTTTTCTCAGAAAAATCTCAATATTCGCCAGAGAAGGTGGTTAAAGGTTTAAATGATTATAACATAAGTATTCTTTATCATTCAAGCAGGGCCAATATTGTGGCTGAAGCTCTCGGTAGACTCTCCATGGGTAGTGTTTCTCACGTAGAGAATGGTAAGAATAAGATAGCCCAAGGAATTCATCATCTTGCCAGACTAGGCGTTTACTTACTCGACTCTTCAGAGGGTGGTGTATGTGTTTAGAGTAGTTCAAAAAGTAGAGGCTTTCTCCCAAGAGGGATATAGTCTTCTTCGTTGTCAGGGTCGTTCGTGTTTTCCAGGTGTAGATGACTTGAGACAGCAAATTCTTAAAGAAGAGCATGGAGCACGATCCTCTATTTATCTAGGGTTAACTAAGACGTATTGCGACTTGTGGGAGATATATTGGTAGAGAGGAATGAAAAGAGATATTGCATAGTTTGTGGCTAAGCACTCTACATGTCAGCAGGTTAAGATAGAAAATCAAAAACCTAGTGGGTCCATACAGGAGTTCACCATTCCTACTTGGAAATAGGAATAAGTGAACATGGATTTTGTGATGGGTTTGCCTCAAACTCGTTATCAGCATAATTTGGTTTGGGTCATTGTAGATAGAATAACCAAGGCAGCTCATTTCCTTCCAGTTCATACCTCTTATTCAGTTGACTATTATGCCAAACTCTATATCAAGGAGTTGGTCAGATTATACGGTGTTCCATTATCTATCATCTCAAATAGACGTATATAATTTACCTCTTAATTTTGGAAAGAGTTCCAATACGGTCTTGGCACCTAAGTTCATCTCAGTACCGCCTTTCATCCTCAAACAAATGGTCAAGCAGATAGTACCATTCAAACTCTTGAAGATATTCTAAGGGCATGTGTAGTGGATTTCAAGGGAAGTTGGGATGACCACTTGCCTTTGATTGAGTTTGCATACAACAATAGCTATCATTCCAGTAGTCAGATGGCTCCATTCGAGGCTCTCTATAGTAGGAGGTGTAGATCTCCAATCGGTTGGTTCAAAGTTAGTGAGGCCTCAGTCATCGGTCCTGACTTGGTATTCGACACCTTAGAGAAAGTTTAGTTGATCAAAGAGAGACTTCGGGCTGCTCAGATCTAACAGAAGTCTTATATAGATGTTCATATAAAGGATATCAAGTTCGAGGTTAATGAATATGTCTACCTCAAGATCACTCCCATAAATATAATGAAGAGATTCGGCAAGAAAAAGAAACTCAGTCCCCGCTATATCTGTCCCTTCTGGATTCTCAGTCGCTTTGGCAAAGTAGCCTATGAGCTCAAATTACCTTCAGATCTAGCCTCAATTCATCCGTTCTTCCATGTATCCTTTCTCAACAAGTACATAGGTGACCCAGCAGTTGTAGTCCCTATTCAGAACATTAATGTTCAGGACAGCCTCTCTTATGAAAAGATTCCATTCAAAATTTTAGACTACCAGATTCGTAGGCTGAGGAACAAAGAAGTCCCTCTAGTCAAAGTTCTTTGGTGAAATCAGTACGTTGAGGGATCTAATTAGGAAGCAGAAGCAGACATGCATACCAAGTACCCTTACCTTTTCTCCGCCAACCCAGATCAAGCTCAACGTAACAATCTTCCTTAAGCTTATTCAGTTTCATATTCAGGATTCAATAAAACTTGATATTTCATTTCATGTTCATGTTCCATCACAAATTTGTTATTAAGTACCATTGCATATTTAGTAATGAATACATGTATCATTCCAGTAAATAATCATGCATCAGATATGTATTTTCATTGCGAGAACCTCAGTCATGCATTCATGAATCAGTTACACGTGCATCAGATATGCATGTTCAGTATATTGCATTCAGTTTGTCAGTCATAAGATCATGTTCAATCTACTCATGTTCATATTATTGTTTCCCCTCTCAGTCAGTTCCATTCAAGGACGAATGTTCTCAAGGGGGAGATATTGTAATACCTGTGCCTTTTTCCTAGGTAGAAATCATCTTAAAGATACTAGGACTTACATTGAAACAACCTATCTTTTTACATATGGTATTTTTGATATTTTCACTTTCTATCATGTGGGAAATTGAGTTAGCTTTCCAATAGTACCAATTTTGTCCAAATCCGATATCAGACGAGGAAGTTATGGACGTTTTACTTGGAACTGTCGAAAATGCCCAAGTATGATGGCCAAGTTGACGCACCGCCACTTTTACCTTCACAGCCAATGTTGTTGATCCATGTACTGGATAAGGAATGATGGATAAGTTGACGGATCGTCAAAGTTATGACGGACCGTCATCTAGGCCATCAACTCTTATCCAGTGAATCCTATTTCTAGTCCACATCTGATGGGCTAAGTGATGGACCATCAAGTGTCTGATGGACCATCAGTCAGACAATCACATACCACGTTCAGTTTATTTCCAGGTCATTTTAACAGGAATATTTTGGTAACTTACCACTCGCCTATATCCCTAGATGAGTCCGAATTCAGCCATTTTTCTCATTATTATTCGACAAACAAAAACTAAGGTTTCTCTCTAAATTTAATCCCCTAGAACAATAACCAATCCTCTTCAAGAATCAAAGGATTTCTAACCCTTCAAGTTCAAAAGCATCATGAACCTTGAGTCAGGTATGCGTAGTATTCATCCACGGATTCCTTTCATCCGTGGAGTTAAAGAATCAATCTTTAAATACAAAATCATAAATTTTTTGTAGTGATATGATTGTATTCATGTTGGTGGTTGTTGTTTGTGCTATATAGTAGTAATTTGATGAATTTTCATGAAGGTTATTATCATGTTGTTAGAACCCATGAATTTGGGTAGTTTAATATGGTGAAATTCATGAACACACCTATGCCTTAAAGAATGCATGCAAGGTTTTTGATAAAAAGCTTAGATTATAGAAATTTCATAGTTACATGGTCCCATATTATCTACATGACAAGTCCATGTTAATTGTAGAATTCAATATGAATTATATGCCATTGTTTTGTTGCTATTATTGTGTTATGAAGCATTTATGCTAATGAAGTGATACAATATGTACATGATATATATCCCATGCACTCCCTACCATGCACAAGATGTTGAAAACTACATGTGGTATATTATCTCCTAATTATGATATTATGAATTATGAACTCCAATCTTGTGATCAAGTCATGTCATATGTGTCAGTTTTCTTCCATCTATTCTTAGGGGTATTTATACCTAAAAAATATAGTTGTATGCCTAGAGCCAAGTAATGTTATCCTAATAATCTCAGGCAATCCATGATCTATAGAACTCAGTCAGTCATGTGACTTAAGAAAAGAAACCTACGAAATCTCATGATCTCAGCAAAATCTCAGATAGTAGTGCTATTCCATTAGTTATGGTCAGTTAAATCATGTTCAATCTCTTTAGATGGGCGTATAAGTTAGCATCGAGTGAACCCAAGGATGGGAACTTACCTGCCAGTTTAGTGTGTGATTCTTAGCAGTCATCTTTGTGTTCCAGAACTACATAGCCAGCGTAGGTTTAGACATCTTAACCTATCAGACTAGGGTCGATGAGGTGGCTTAACCTGTCAGCTTAGGGCTCCCACTATTCTCATTTGAGTACCTGCCAGAATAGGGTAAGTCACAACTGTCCTTACCAGTGGCGCGGTATTGACACTCCTCCAGTCGGACAGAGATTGGACCCCAACTTAGCTATATGCATTATTGGGGCATGTCAGTTAAACAACTACCTCCAATAATTTCAGGCTCAGTATCAATAAAAAAACATAGATAATTCTTCAGATATCAGTATACCAAGACTGCCAGATTCAGTCAAATTCAGTTATAATATGGAACTCAGATAGTTCCATCAGACCCAAGACTATCAAACACAATTACCCATATTGACATAACTATAGTTTCAGTCATGTTAGAAATCAGTAAATCATGTATTAGTGTACAGGTCAACTATTATTTATTTATGTTTCCAATTATTATGTATGTATGTTTCAACTCTCACGATCATATTAGTCGGTCAGTTAGCATTTCTTATGCATGTAAACCCTTTTCAATTCGAGGATGAGTCCTCTTCATTCGAGGATGCTATGATTCGATTCATTTATTATTTCAATTAGTTTTTAGTTTATGGTGTTTGTTAAAGATATGTTCCTACAACTCCTTATTCAGTTAGTACTTTGAGTCTTTTAGATACAGTTCAGATTTAGTTCAATTTTGATTCAGACTTCAGTTATCTTGGGTATTTTTCACCCATATATATGTTATAATTTTTTTAGTTAAACCTTATTGTTAAAGTTTTCTGCATATTACATCTATGTTATGCAGTGTACAGGTACGGATATTAGTCATGGTTTAGCTTGTGGTCCCTCGAGGTTATGATCACCTTGTAGCATTATGATTCAAAAAATTGGTGTGTTACAAACTTGGTATCAAAGCCTAAGCTTCAATAGAGTCCTAGGAAATCTGAGAGCCACATCTAGTAGAGTCTTATGCATGGGTGTGTTGCGCACCACATTTATGTACACGAGGCTATGATATGTTTTAGGAATAGTTTCCCTTCTTTCAGTATTCATGTCATTCTAGTGAGCATAATCTTATGTTAAACTCTCAATCTAATCCGTTCTTCTCTTATTTCAGAATATGTCTCCTAAGTGAAAAATACCAGCCAGTTCCTCAGCCCGAAGACCTTTTGGGAGAGCATGTTTCTCATGAGCAGTTTAGAGCCACATTCACCAAACTTGCTCAGTCCATGGCTACCCAGAATGAATGGCCACCATTTATTCTAGTCAATCCAATGGCCAATTCCATAGCAGTTAAAAATTGGGACTTCACTCGAATGAGCCCTCCATCTTTCTTTGGGCCTACGTCCGATGAAAAGCCTCAGGAGTTCATTGACCAAGTCTAGAAGGTCATTGACATCATGGGAGTTACTTCTGTTTAGAACACTGAGTTAGCCGCATACCAATAACAGGATGTTGCTCACACTTGGTACAAATAATGGAAGTCTAAAAGGTTAAAAGATGCAGGTCCTATAGAGTAGGAGGAATTTGTCATGGCTTTCTTAGACAGATTCTTTCCCTAAGAGCTAAGGAAGGCCAAATTTCTTAAGTTTATCAACCTCAGGCAGGGAAATATGATGGTTAGGGAGTATTCTCTCAGATAAACTCAGCTAGCCAGATATTCCCCTTATGTGGTTGCAGATAGCAAGGTTAAGATGAGCAAGTTCATGTCAGGAGTGAATGATAGCATGATAAATAAGTGTAGATCTTGATGCTGAATAGTAATATGACATTAACCAGGATCATGACCCATGATCAGCAAATAAAGGAGCAAAAGTTTAGGGCTAGGTAGAGGTAGAATAAGAAAGCAAGATCAGCCAGTTTCACTTTTGCTAAGCCTAAATCAAAGAGAGGAAATCATTCCCAGTTTTGTCCTAAGTCATCAGCTCAAGTTCAGTCTTCAGCCTGTGCTCTAGCTCTTAAGTTTAGAGATAGAGCACTTGGCTCTAAATCTCAGGGTAGTGTCAGCAATGCCTGAACTAATCCCCTATGTCAAACTTGTGGTAAGAACTACCAGGGTATTTTCAGATTATGTAGTGATGTTTGTTTTGGTTATGGTAAGTCAGGCTAAAGAATCAAAGGTTGTCCTCAATCTATTTATCAGGGTTAATAAAATCGTTCCACAGCTCAGTCCGATTGTCCGAACTATCAGGGTGCCACTTCTAGTGCTACTAGTGGGCAACGCCCAACCAGACTCTATGCTCTCTGAACTCGACAGGATCAGGAAAATTCTCCTGATATTGTTACTGGTACGTTACAAATTTTTCATGTTTATGCTTTACTAGACCCCGGTGCATCCTTGTCTTTTGTTAGCCCTAACACAATAGGCAATTTCGAAATCAGCCCCAAAATTTTAGTAGAGACCTTTTCAGTCTCCACCCCAGTGGGTAAAACCATTATAGCTTAGCGGGTATACAGGAACTACCCGATTATGATATTTTAAAAATCTATGTCAGCAGATTTAGTCGAGTTACAGATGACTGATTTTGATGTCATTCTCGACATGGATTGGCTTCATTCCTTCTATGCCACCGTCGACTGCAAAAATAGGATAGTTCAGTTTTAGTTACCGAATGAGCCCATCCTAGAATGGAAGGGTGGTACTTTATTTTTCAGGGGTCAGTTTGTTTCCTACCTTCAGGCAAGGAAAATGATTTCTAAGGGGTGTGTTAATCATCTCGTGCATATTAAAGATTCTACTTCCGATCTCCTAGTTTTGAATCAATCGCAGTGGTTAATAAATATTCAGATATGTTTCTCAAAGATCTTCCAGGCATTCCTCCTGAAAGGGAAATAGACTTTGGCATAGACCTTCTCCTAAATACTAAACCTATTTCTATATTTCTATACAGAATGGCACCAATAGAACTCAAGGAACTAAAAGATCAATTGAATGATCTCTTAGATAAGGGATTCATAAGGTCCAGTGTATCCCCATGGGGTGCACCAGTCTTATTTGTGTTCAAGAAATATGGTTCTCTCATGATGTGTATCGATTACCATCAGCTCAACAAAGTTATGGTCAAGAATAAGTATCCTCTTTAAAAGATAGATTACTTGTTTTAACAACTTTAGGGCGCCAGTTATTTCTCCAAGATAGACCTCAGATCAGGCTATCATCAGCTCAGAGTTAGAGAATGTGATACCTCAAAGATATCTTTCCGTACTCGGTATGGTCACTTCGAATTTCTTGTTATGTCCTTTGGTCTTACCAATGCCCCTACATCTTTCATGGACTTGATGAACCGGGTGTTCAAGTAGTACTTGGACATGTTCGTCATAGTTTACATAGATGATATTCTGGTTTATTTTTTCACAGAGCGTGATCATTCAGACCATCTCAGAATAGTTCTTCAGACTCTCAGAGATCATCAGTTGTTCGCCAAGTTCAGTAAGTGCAAATATTGGCTAAGATCAGTAGCATGTCCATATTTTTATCTACTGACGACATTAGAGTAGATCCTCAGAAGACTGAAGTGGTAAGAAACTGGCCTCTCCCTATCTCTCCATCAGATATTAGGTGTTTCTTAGATTTGGCTGGCTATTACAGATGCTTTGTCGATGGATTTTCTTCTATTGCATTTCCTATATTCAGATTGACTCAGAAGAAGGTTAAGTTTTAGTGGACAGATTCTTGCGAGAAGAGTTTTCAAAAGTTAAAGACTTGACTCACCTCAGCCCTAGTTCTACCTCTTCCAGATGGTTTAGATAGTTTTATAGTCTATTGTGATACATCCAGAGTGGGTTTAGGTTGTGTCCTCATGCCGCATGGTAAGGTCATAGACTACGTCTCCAAATAGCTAAAACCCCATGAGAAGAATTATCCTACTCATGATCTTGAGTTAGCAGCCGTAGTATTTGCCTTAAAGATTTGGATGAATTATCTATACGGAGTTCATATAGATGTCTTCACAGATCATAAGAGTCTCTAGTATGTCTTTTCTCAGAAAGATTTCAATCTTCGTTAGAGAAGGTGGTTAGAGCTTTAGAAATATTATGACATGGGAGTTATTTATCATTCGGCCAAGGCTAACATTATGGATGACGCTCTCAGTAGACTCTTCATGGGTAGTATTTCTTACGTAGAAGATGTTAAGAAGAAGATAGCCCAGGAAATTCATCAGTTTGCCAAACTAAGCATTGGCTTAGTCGACTCTTCAGAGGGTGGAATATGTGTTTAGAGTAGTTTAGAGTCATGTCTAGCTTCCAAGGTAAAAGAAAAGTAAGACAGGGATCCCAGTCTTGTTAAGATAAGCGAGTCAGTTCAGAATCAAAAAGTAGAGGCTTTCTCCCAAGGGGGAGATGGTGTTCTTCATTGCCAGGGTCGTCTGTGTGTTCCAGGTATAGATGACTTAGATAGCGAATTCTTGTACAAGCGCATGGTACGCGATACTCTATTCATCCAAGGGCCACTAAGATATACCGCAACTTGTGTGAGATCAATTGGTGGAGTGGGATGAAAAGGGATTGTAGAGTTTGTGCCTAAGTGCTCTACATGTCAGCAGGTTAATATAGAGTATCAAAAACCTAGTGGGTCTATGCAGGAGTTCACCATTCCTACTTGGAAGTTGGAAAAAGTGAACATGGATTTCGTAATAGGTTTGCCTCGAACTCGTCATTAGCATGATTCGGTTTGGGTCATTATAGACAGAATGACCAACTCAGCTCATTTTCTTCCAGTTCATACCTCTTATTCAGATGAGGATTATGCCAAAATCTATATCAGGGAGTTGGTCATATCACACAGTGTACCATTATCTATCATCTCAGAAAGAGGTACACAGTGCACCTCTCACTTTTGGAAAGCGCTCCAAAAGGGTGTTGGTACCCAAGTTCATCTCAGTACCGCCTTTCATCCTCAGACAGGTGGTCAAGCAGAGATGACCATTTAGACTCTTGAAGATATGATAAGGGCATATGCAGTTGATTTCAAGGAAAGTTGGGATAACCACTTACCTCTGATTGAGTTTGGATACAATAATTGCTATTATTCCAGTATTCAGATAGCTCCATTCGAAGCTCTTTATGGTAGGAAGTGTAGATCTCCAGTCGGTTGGTTTGAAGTTAGTGAGGCCTCAGTCATCGGTCTTGACTTAGTATTCGAAGCCTTAAAGAAAGTTCAGTTGATCAAAGAGAGACTTCTGGCTACTTAGAGCCAACAGAAGTCTTATGCAGATATTCGTAGAAAGGATCTAGAGTTTGAGCTTAATGACTATGTCTATCTCACGATCTCTCCCATAAAGGGAGTAAAAAGGTTCTCCAAGAAAGAGAAACTTAGTCCCCGCTATGTCGTTCCCTTCAGGATTCTCAGTCACTTCGGCATGGTAGCCTATGAGCTCGAATTAACTTCAGATCTAGCCTCAGTTCATCCGGTCTTCCATGTCTCCTTTCTCAAGAAGTACATAGGTGACCCAACATTTCTAGTCCCTATTTAGAACATTGATGTTCAGGATAGCCTGTCTTATGAAGAGATTTCATTTCATATTCATGTTCCATCAAAAATTTAGTATCAAGTACCTTTATATATTCATTCATGTATACATGTATTAGTCCAGTAAATAATTATGCATCAAATATGCATTCTCAGTGCGAGAACCTCAGTCATGCATTCATGAATCATTTACACGTGCATCAGATATGCATGTTCAATATAATGTATTCAATTTGTCAGTCATAAGATCATGTTCAAGCTACTCCTTTTTAGATTATTTTTTCCCCTCTCAGTCAGTTCCATTCGAGGACAAATGTTCTCAAAGGGGAGATATTGTAATACCCGTGCCTTTTTCCTAGCTAGAAATCATCTCAAGAATGCTAGAAATTACTTTAAAATGCAAACCTACATTTTTACACGTGGTATTTTTTATATTTCACTTTCTATAATATGGGAAATTGAGTTAGCTTTCCAACGGTACCAATTATGTCTAAATCCAACATCAGATGAAGAAGTTATGGATGTTTTACTTGGAACTGTCGGAAATGCTCAAGTATGACGGCCAAGTTGATGGACCACCACATAAGTGACGGACCATCACTTTTAATGTCACAGCCAATGCAGTTGAGCCACGAACTAGATAAGGACTGACGGACGAGTTGACAGACCATCAAAGTTGTGACGGGCCGTCATCCAGGCGGTAAACTCTTATCCAATGAACCCCATTTTTGGTCCATGTCTGATGGGCTAAGTGATGGAATGTCAAGTGTCTGATGGGCCATCAGTTGGACCTTCACATACCACATTCAGTTTATTTCCAGTTCATTTTAACAGGGGGTATTTTGGTCACTTAGCACTCGCCTATATACCCAGATGAGTCCGAATTCAGCTATTTTGCTCATTGTTATTCCACAAACTAAAACTAGCGTTTTTCTCTGAATTTAATCCCCAAGAAAAAGACCTAATACTCTACAAGTATCAAAGGAGTTCAAACCCTTCAAGTTCAAAAATGCCAAGAACCCGGAGTCAGGTATGCGTAGTATTCATCCATGGATTCCTTTTGTCCGTGGAGTTCAAGAATCAATCTTTAAATACCAAATCATAAATGTTTTATGGTGATATGATTGTATTCATGTTGGTGGTTGTTGTTTGTGCTATAGAGTAGTAATTTGATGAATTTTCATGAAGTTTATGATCATGTAGTTAGAACCCATGAATTTGGGTAGTTTTATATGGTGAAATTCATGAACAGGCCTATGCCTTAAAAAATGCATGCAAGGTGTTTGATAAAATGCTTATAATGCTAGAAATTTCATGTTTACATGGTCCCATATTATCTACATGACAAGTCCATGTTAATTATTGAATTCAATATGAATTCCATCCCATTGTTTTGTTACTATTATTATGGTATGAAGCATTTATGATAGTGAAGTGATACAATATGTACATGATACATATCCCATACACTCCCTACCATGCACAAGATGATGAAAACTACATGTGGTATATTATCCCCTACTTATGATATTATGAATTGTAAACTCCAATCTTGTGATCAAGTTATGTCATGTGTGTCAGTTTCCTTCCATTGAGTCCTGGGGGTATTCATACAAAAAATATATAGTTGTGTGCCTAGAGACAAGTCATGTTATCCTGATAATCTCAGTCAAGCCATGATCTATAGAACTCAGTCAGTCATGTGACTCAGGAAACCTCCGAAATCTCATGATCTCAGCCAAATCTCAGATAGTAGTGCTATTCCGTCAGTCAACGGAAATCAATTACTCAATCCACGTATAGTCAGTTAAATCATGTTCAGTCTCTTTAGATGGGAGTAGAAGTTAGTACAAAGTAAACCCAAGGATAGGAACTCACCTGCTAGTTTAGGGTGTGATTCTTAGTAGTCATCCTTGTGTTTCAAAACTACGTAGCCAGCGTAGGTTGAGACATATTAACCTGTCAGACTAAGGGTGATGCGGTTGCTTAACCTATTAGTTTAGGGTTCCACCGTTCTTATTTGAGTACCTGCCAGATGAGGGTCACTCACAACTGTCCTTACCAGTGGCGCGGTATTGACACCCCTCCAGTCGGGACAGAAATTAGACCCCAACTTAGCTATATGCATTATTGGGGCATGTCGGTTAAACAACTACCTCCCACAGTTTCAGGCTCAGTCTCAATAAAAGAGCTCAGATAGTTCTTCAGATGTCAGTATACTAGGACAGCCAGATATAGTCAAATTCAATTATAGTACGGATCTCAGATAGTTACATCAGACCCAGGACTGTCAGACACAGTCACCCATGTTGATAAAACAATAGTTTCAGTCATATTTGAAATCAGTAAATCATGTATTAGCGTACAGGTCCACTATTACGTATTTATGTTTCCAATTATTATGTATGTATGTTTGCACTCGCACGTTCATATTAGTCGGTTAGTTAGAATTCCTCATGCATGTAAACCCTTTTCATTTAGCCTACCTCACTCGTATACTCGGTACTTCTGTTGTACCGACATATTTGCGCTATGGTTCTTTCTTTTGATGTTACACCATAAGTTCAGAGATACGAGTTCCAGACCAGCAGTAGCATTAGCATTCCAGTATACAGAGCTGCAGTGAGTCCTCTTTATTTCAGGACTATATGATTCGATTCGTTTATTATTTCAGTTAGTTTTGAGTTTATGGAGTTAGTTGGAGACATGTTTCTTCAACTCCTTATTCATTCAGTTCTTCGAGGCTTTCAGATACAGTTCAGATTTAGTTTAGTTTTGATTTAGACTTTGGTTATCATGGGTATTTTTCACCCATATGGATGTTATAATTATTTCAGCTGAACCTTATGGTCTATTGTTGATGTTTTCTGTATATTACATGTATGTTATGGATATCAGTCATGGGTTAGCTTGTGGTCCCTCGGGGTAATGAGCACCGTGTAGCATTCCAGTTCAGAAAATTGGGGTGTTACAATGATGGAACATAAAAATATTTTCTAAGTCTAACTGAAAACCATCTTTTAAAATGAGCCTATAAGTCACCACGCCTTTGACATGTGATTTTGTCCTATTTCCAGAATAAATATTTTGGTTACTTCTCATCAGCTTCCTTAAAGTTAGAAAACCTTGTATGATTTTGAAAATATGAGTTGTGGAACTAGAATCGATCCACCATGTATTATCAGAAACTTCAATGAAATTTGATTCATAACATACAAAGGTAAAGTTAACTTTCTTCTGGAGCCCCTTCTTCTATTTTTGGCAATCTTTCTTTCAATGTCCCTTCTTTCTGCTGAAACGGCAAGTGTCTTTGTCAAGACTTCCTTTTATCTTCATAGGAACATTTTCACCCTTTATTTAATTTTTCTTATTATGAGACTAAATTAGAAATTTCGGGTGTCTTATGTTTCAGCCTCTCCTGTTCTTGCACACACATAGTCCAGCGTTCAATGATTAACCATTTATCCTTATGTGTGTTGTAAGATGTCTTCAACGGACCATATTCTGTAGAAAGAAAATTAAGAATAAAATGCAATGAAATGGTGCAAACATATCAGCCTCAAGGGACTTGAGTTCTATAGAAATATCTCTCATCTACGTAATGTGTTCACGCACTGTACTACTTCTATCAAATGTCATACTTGAGAGTATCTTCATAAGGGTACTGACCAATGCCTTGCCAGAGCTTACAAATTGTTCATCAACTACCTTCATGTAAGCTTTGATATTTTTGTTGTTAGGGATAAAACCCCTAGTGTTTTGACTTATATGAGCCTTTATGACATTAAGCTCAAGTTATTAGATCGCTCCCACCGCTCTTAAAAATCCTTTGCATCTGTTATACTTTATACTGTGGTCTTAGGTAATTCTTCCACGCAAAGTGCTAGATCCAAATCTGAACATCCTAAAGTGAGGACTTTCTTATTCCATTTAGTAAAGTTGTTACCAGCGAACATTGGAATTCAAGCATTTTCATTAAATAGAACAGTAGAAAAAGTTGTGTTAACTGCAAAAAAGGATACAAATACATAAACTATAAAATACATAACCATCAAAATGAATCGCGTAAATACCAATCTTAAGTAAATTTCAAACCTTCATATGGGTAGAGGTTGCGATCCATGTATAGAAATACTTAACTTCATCAAATTAGTAAATTAAATAAAACTAGAAAATAATCCATACGTGTGGGCATAGGATAATTTTTAAACAGAAAGATTTACTATCTATTCTAATTAATCTAACCAAACTAGTTACCTCCCTATGGGGTAAAGTTACTATTTTAATAAGATAATAGGATTTTATTACTTATCATTATTATATCTTCATCACTTACGTTATGTGATTAAAGAACTTGTTTTCTTTATATCATATATTCGGGATATTGTGGCTAACCCAAACATATGATAAAGAAACTCAAGAATAACATCTTACAATAAATAATTAACTTAAACTTGACGTAAATTATCAAAATATTAAAAGGAATTGAATAGGTAGAGCCTAATTTGACTTTCAAAATTCACTTACGAATACCTATACAAACAAGGTTGATACAAATACAAGCGCATCATGTAAATATATATACAAATACACATAACATCAAATACAAATGCATATGATCCTCAAATAGATCTACGAAAATTATTCAACTATATTAATGAATACATATAAAATATATAGAAAATACATATACATATGAAATATACAATACATATGACATGAGACATATCAAACACATATTAAAATGCATAAAACATCAAATTCGTATACATTTTCTACTAGGAAAAAGGACATGAGTTGGCCCTTTTTAAAAATAGTTTTCCTATGTTTGGGTATTGCCAGTTTGACCAAACAAATTTCATGTTATGACCATTTCACAATTTGACTCATTTGACCGAGGTTGTTTAGATTTCAGATACAGTTCATATACTATCACGACCTAACCCGAGCCGGGGGCCTGGTCGCAATAGTATCTCAAACCACGAAGGTTTGAGAGCTCTCTTAACTTGTACTCATATGCATAATTAATAACCGAAATCATGGTCATCTTATTAATTCAAATAAATAATAAGGACATAAACTTATAAATACCTTAAGCCATCTAAAACATGTCTGCGAAATCTCTACTAAACTGAAACAACATCTATCTGAAACCGATACAAGGCCACCAGTCGAACTATGAACTAAAATTAAATGGAAAACATCACATGAAACAAATCTTTCGAAAATAAGGAAGGCTCACCAACTCTAAACATCTAACAATAATCTACTACTTAGCGGGACCCTGGGACTGAGCCTTAGATCCTGAAATATAGGGGATCAATACAAATGTACTAGTATGTGAAACAATCCAAAATAAAATGTTTTTATACAACATAATGAGAGCATTCCATAAAACAATGAACATAATGTATAAGTGAAAATACATGGGCATGCTTTAATGAACTCCGACTCAAGTATTGGAAACCATGACTCACTTTTTATTTTAGTTTTGTGCTAGGTAGATCACCCTACAAATATGGTAATCCACAGGCTATGTGGATCCCGCCCATAACCCGACGGTCAATCCCCTCTAATTTTCCACAAGGATTGGATAATCATGAAAAGGTATGCCTAACTTGCCGACATACCATGCTATTCCACTTGTCGAATAGCACATAAAACACATATCTGCAAAACACGATTTCAGGTTAGGATTTTCTGAACTTAAGCCTTATTCGGGTAACCAACGACCTCTCTTTAACCCCAGTTTTTAGTTCCTTAAATCAATGCTTAAAACATTTGTTTCTTTCATGTTAAGGGCAATCCATAATAGGCATCGGCATACCTAGACTTGCAAGCCATATCATATCATGTCATAATTCATAGCCCTTTTTATAAAAGAAGTCATATTGACAGCCACCTCCAAAGATTTAAATATTTCATAATGACATACTTAATTCAAAACACATGCAGACATATACAAAACACTTCTTTTGAAACACATTATCATATAGTGGTCAATCTTTCTTTTAAACATATGTTTTTCTTCCTATCAACATAATGGACTCATGTAAATAAGGAGATTTTTCCATCTCATCATGTCATAAACTATGTCAACCACAATAATATTAAGGATGTTACTTTCAAAACCCTAGTCCATGCATTTAAAATAACCAGCAATATAAATAGACAATATATTTCATATCAAGAGAGGAAATTCATTGTTCATGCTCTCAATTAAACTTTTCAAAATTGAAAATGTATATACATAAGGGACAATAATTCAATTCCATGAAAAAGAATTCAATACAATAGATATACTTTCATCAAAAATGATTCCATGACATGCTTTTTAAAATAATATCAAAACCCTTCTTTGTAACATGATTATAAATCCTTAAACAATGAAAAATACCAACAAAATTTAATGCCCATAAATTTTAGGATAGTGTCGCATACCTTAAGTTTCTTAAATTGAAGAATGAAACCCTAATATTGCTATTTTCTTATGATTCTTAGACTTGAGAGGATTTAATTCTTGTTTTTGGGTAAGAGGGAAGGGTTTGCTTAAGAGTATAATTGATGAGAATGGGAAATATTTGCCCTAATAGATGATAAAATCCAATAGTTTACCAATTGGAATGAGAGAAAAGGACCACATTACCCTTTTGGCAATTAAATTCACGACTAGAATATCGATGACAAGGTCACTGCGATGCAGTGAAGGTCTTATTGTTATTTCACTGCGACGCACTGCTATCGCAGTGAAGTTCTAGACCGAAAACCAAACACGACCTAATCCGATTTAAAAAATATGAAACTTCCCTGAGACATGCCCATTACACCCTTGAACATGAATTAACACAAAAATCTATGTCTCAAGATTGGAAAGACCAATTTAAAAGTTCTCAAAGTTAAAAGGCTTAAAATATGACTAAGTCCCCAACACTTAGAAAAAATTTCAAGCCTTAAACACCCTATGCATGCAACTAAGAGTTGGATCATGCCAAGAATAACACGGGATGTTACATATACTATATTCATACAGCCCATATACCATCCTAATACAGTTAGTAAAAAAAAGTGCAGCAAAATTTATTGGTAAAAGTTGCATCAGTGTTATATGAATATGTATTTTTTTAATTTGATGTGCATAGAATCTATATCATTATTGTATAATATTTTATATTTATATATATAAGATGCATAGAGAACTTGTATATTTATTGTACAGAATATAGATATATTCATCAAATGTGTATCAGTTATATAAAGCTGCTAGCAAATGGCTAGAAAATCGAATTAAAATTAAATGGTCATTTTCGTGTCAATAGTTTTATCTGAAAAGATATTTCAAATTATAGTTATTTCAAATCTTAGCCAAAATATGGATGTTTGCTACGTTACGTAATTTTTCCCAAGTTAAATGATGTATAAATAAAATAAATCCCAACCCTATGGAAATTATTTACATTCTCTCCCACTTCTTTAATTGCTTTACTCTCTCTCACGATTCATATACATAAGACAGACAAATATATGTAGAAACCTTTGTCTATGTGAATTTGTTAATGTATTTAAAAATGAAAATAATGAATTTCCCTATATTGAAGCACATAATTAACACAACTAAATTAATAATTGGATTATTGCATCCCTTAAATTATGTAACATCTATTGTAATTCAAATTTTGATAACAATGAATACATAAAAAGCAAATCAAATCAAAAACAGAAATCAAAAATAGTTTGATCGCTGATTATTTATCTTTTTGAAAAAAAAATTATTGGTATTCTAGAAGATGAATATTGCTATTCTTTTGAGGTATTCTGGTGAATGAAAAATCGAAATAGAATATATTAAGTATAAAAGTGAAGGGGTCGTTGTCGCAAAATCAATAAGTTATTTGAGGTTGATTTTGTCAATTGCTGCCAAATTAAATATTTATGAAGCTTGAAAAACTATCGATATATTTATGTTGTCGATGGCAATGAATCACCTTTTCATATCTGAAAAGACAATGGTGTATAGTTGTATGTCGAGTTGAAGACATTTCAACCAGCCTTTGTGATGTATCCATTGTGCATATCAATGATTAATAAATGTGCAAAGGACTTATAGTTTGATAGAGAATTAGGAGATGTGGTTTGTATGGAGGGTGTTGAATCTGATGATATGGCTCTCTTTGTTGTTGAGACACAAAATCAATATTCTTTGTATGTGCCGGAGTTTGAAGTTGATAACTTGATCTGTGATAACGAGAGTATTGATATGAAGGTGAAACAAATGTATAAGGATAAAAATAAGCTCGTTTCAGTGATGTCAAAATATGTGGTGTCACATAAATTTAATTGAAAAGAAAAATGTTCAGACAAAAAAAGATATTATGTTATTTTATTTTGTTAATTAATTTGTTTACTTAAATTTTATGCGTTTAAATCCTACTTTTACCATATTTGATAACTATATATATGAATTTATACCTGACTTTAATATAATATTAATTATTGCGTGAAGGTTATTCTAATGTTTATGTTTGTTTTGCATAGATTGTTTTCATGTTCTGATAACAATGTTATATATAGTTGTATGTAATTTACAGTATCTTGAAGTTTTTATCAGTTGAAGTTGTTGCGATAAAAAGTACCAAAAAATTGAAATAGCGTATTCATAGGAAGAAGATAATTGTAATATAATATATACATTCAATATATTTTGTATATGAAATCTACGCAAATTTTAACAGACCCAACAAAACCTTATTCTGATGTATAAAAGAAGAAGCGGTTATTTGGTCGCATATACATAATCATTGGTATGTACATGTCATTCTGAGAAACCCAAAATTGCGTCAATATTATATACATAGTAAAAATATTTTTATTAATAATTCACATATAGATAGACTATGATTTATAAATATGTAATAAAATAATTTGTATTCCTTTTTATTTTTTTACAAATTGTTTAACAAACAAATGCATATATGTTTAATTTGTTTATTAATGTGTAGTAGATAAGTTGTTTTATATATGTTTGTATTTAAATATAATAGATTTGTAATGTACAAATCCTAAAACCTTATAAATTGCTATAAATACTAATCATATTATTGACTATTTCTATTTCAGCTATGTCCTTCGATGTTACAATGAGGATTGTAAATGGATGTTGGAAGTATCTAGTTACAAAAAATATAGATTTTTTTATCATTCGGAGAATTAATCCAGAACATATGTGTCATTTGAGTGATAGTGTATTGAAGAATATTTTGGCGATGCTTTTGTATGTGAATTCACGGCTCCGAAGTTAGTTAACCATAAGAGGAAGCACATACCTGGACACATCATCAAAAAAATAAAAGTTGTATATGGTGTTGATATAAATTATATGAAGGCATGGCATGCAAAGGTATACGCCATAGCGATGCTTAGGGGTGGTCCAACTGATGGTTATAGACAGATGCCAAGATATGTTTATATGTTAAACCATGTGTATCTTAATTCACAATTGCAATGTACAAGTCATGGGATAATCAGTTCATGTATCTGCTTATAGTGTTGCATCTAATGATAAGGGGTTTTGAGTTTTGCAGACCTGCTGTAGTTATTGATGTTGCGTATTTAAGTGGACCATATAAAGGGACTTTCCTCTCAGCAAGTACACTGGATGGTGCAGGTATGTGGATTTCTATTTTATTTTTTTGTCAAACTTTGCATTTCATATAGAAAAATAGTTTACTGTATAAAAAACAGCTAAGACTAATTTTGTAAGAAAAACTTTATGTTGACTTTTATTAATATAGTTGATACGTAACATAGGATGCACATTACCGCTTGCATATGGGGTTGTGGATACAGAGAATGGCAACTCATGGACATGATTTTTCAATCAATTCAAAACTGCTTTTAGAGAACATGACAATATGTATGTTGTATCTGATAGGAATGAAAGTATTATCAAAGTTGTTAGTATTGTATATCTAAATGTCCCATATCTTGCATGCATATGGCATTTCTGAGAAATATTTTATGGTTACTTTCGTAACAGAAAAGAAAGTATTTGTGATTTGTATTATTCAATGGCTAAGACTTACAGAAAAGACAATTTTGACTATCTATGGCAAAGATTGAAAAGTTAATCCGAGAGTGAAAAAATATCTACAAGAAGCTGGATATAAAAAGTGGAGTAGGTGTCATTCATGGGTAAACAGAGGTTGGATGATGACTCGAATATTATTAAGTGTATTAATGGGTGTTTGGTGGAGGCCCGAGAATTGCCAAACTATGAATTCTTAGAAGAGGTGCAAATGTTATTTGGTTCTTGAAACTGTAAAAATAGTGAGATAGCTTCATAGACAAATACGACTTTGGATCGTAGTTTTGATGAAATTTTAATTCTCAATGGTGTGAAAGCTTTAAGGATAATGGTATGTATAAATTTTTTAAATTTATATTATGTATTTATATGTAGTATTTAATTAACTGTAAAAAATTGCATTTAAATATTTTTTTTCCAAGAAAGTAGTCTGGTTGAATTTCTTTTAGTTTGTTTAGGTAAAGGCTTCCTCAACCTATATATACTCAGTTTATGAATCTGGAAGAAGATATATTGTCGACCTTAAAAGTGTCTAATGGAACTTTGGGAGGTTCCAAATAGATCAAACACCTTGTCCTCGCGCTATTACCATCTTGAAGTCTAAACATGTAAAAGATTTTGGTCCTTACTATTCGGAATACTACAAGCCAATAACTTTGGTAAAGACTTATGAAGTTTCAATCATTTCAATGTCAGATAAGAAAGACTGGAATGTTCCTAATAGTGTAGATGAGGAAGAAGTGTTTTAACTGATATATAAAAGACTTCCAGGAAGATCGAAGAAAGAGAGAAAGAAAAAATCTAACAAAACTCTTTCATCAAGTACAAATCATTGTGGACGATGCAGACATGCGTGGAACAATAGGGATTCCTATAACTTTTTCTCAAAGCAGAACTAACTTATAGTTTTCCTAAGCTCTTGAAGATTAATCACTCGATTATCATTTTCAATTTTTTAGTAATGCTTCATTGAACTATTTAAGTTTGGTATTTATACGTTGAAATAAATATGAGTTTTCTTAAGTTTACCATTTATGTTTGATGTATTTTTTTCTTATTTGTGCTCTGTATGTGTGTGTTGCATTAATTATTTGTTTCATTGATGCTTGTACATGCATTTTTAATTCATTAATGTTTGTAATCATTTGTAGATAATTATAACTTATTTACGACAAATAAAGTAATTGTCAACGTAGCTTATAATACTATGTATATGTAAAAATTATATTACATGTAAATATTTACATATATATTGATTATATAGTTAGTAATTTGTGATGTATATAAATTCTACGTATATGCGTAGATACACACGGATAAAAATATACAATAAGTGTATCAACAAATGAGTATAAAATTTTTAAGAAAGTACACATAAAATTTTGTCCAGTAGTCATGTATGTATGAATTAAGCTATGTCATAAGTTTATCTTTAAGTTGTCATGTATGTATGAATCAAGCTATGTTATAAGTTATGTCATAATATTTACATTTATCTTTAAAATTATATCTAAAGTTGTTTAAAATTCAACATTCCCAACAAATCAATAGAAATAAAATGTCTTCACCATAATCATCTTTAAGACTACTCAATGTTAACTATTCCACTTTCATTGGGAAGAGGGAAAGTTTTTGTCCTTGGTCTTGGAGGATCGTCATTATCACTTACATAATATTTTTTTGCTTTTTGAAGACTGTAATTCAGGAGGAGTGACGTATATCAAATACGATGGTATTCTGCATCAAAACCAACTGAAGGCACGTCTATTCCTTCACTTAAATATTCTGCATACCCAGCAACAAACACTCCATAATCCTGACTGCATACAAATAAACACATTATTTTGTCTAACACATAATAATTAATAGTTCATAAAAAAATATAAAAGATCACTTATAAGTTGTCACATTCTTATTGCATAATGTTTTGCACATACTCAAAATCAAATGGGCGTTAATTCACTAACTGAATCTTTTGACTCATCTTATTCCTATATGCATCAAGATTTGTCCAATCTGTACGTGATATTTCTTTAAAGAATCCGTTGTCAGACAAGTAAGTTGCCAGCATCACTACCAATTTGTGAATCTCAGGTGATGATTCCATATTTATTAAATTAGATAGTGAGTCATGGACGCATATGTGTCTATCTTTTAGAGCAATAACAGCTAATATCTAGTGAAACTTTTCTTTGTAGTTCATAGGAACATACACCTCATCAACTTGGTGCAATGGTAACCCAACTGGAATGCAAATCCCTTGATTATATTTGGTATTGCCTCTTCATTTTGGACCACAACAACAGACTAAGCATATTCCTTCTACGTAGAAAGTACCATATCTGATTTATTGGGATAATAACTATGGTACGTCTTCTCAATATAGCTTTTAAAAAAGCAGTTTATTGTTGTGAATCTGTATTCTTTATCAATTCATAATTTTGGTTTCTTGTGAAAGTGATAGAATATCACATCACTATGCTACAAAATTGAAAAACAAATAAGATGCATTATGTCGGGTTATACTTTGAAAATATTTATATGATTATACTAAGTACAAATAGTTGAAAAGACTATACATAACTGTAGAGATAATATTCATAACATGCAGGAAGATATATTAATAAATTGGTAGTGCATATACATAACAAGCTGATATATACATAAATTGTATTCATTAGCATTTGAAAAAACATAGAAACAATCATACATATACATAGAATTAAGCAGACATATTATAAATACATAAATATTGTACTTTACACTCGGGCATATATATAGGCAACTAACTGTCAACAACAGTCATACATAAACTTTCTAGTCAAGAAGATTTATACATACTGGTAAAGCACATACATAACAGATATACATATATATAAATTTAATGCACATACATAAATCACCATTTTAAAACTGACTTTGAAAAAAAACATAACAAATCTTTGTATATGTAAGTCAAACAAGCTTAGGTATATGTATGTAAATATGAAAGTTGTTAAAATATTAATTTAAAATACCTCTTCGATCCAGCATACATTTGTTTGAGATATCAAGTAAAACCAAATTATAACCAACATCAAAATTGATTTCTTGAACTCCGAGAGCAGATGTTTTTGCTCTATAGTGGTCATCTTTCATTTTACTATATAATAATACATTTTGTTAGTAAGAAAAAAATATTAATAGTCTACGCATATTGACAAAAAATGTTCAGTTTAATAATGATAAAACTTTCTCTTTTGCATGAAACTTCGATAAACCTTCCTCAACCCACTGCTTGTACACTTCAATGACACCCCTCGGCATGTTGTCAGATATTATGAAACCATCAAATGCAAATTTCTATTTCATTTTAGTTGTTTCGTCCTCAATGACTTTTGAACCAAAAGCATACATTGACAGGTATGGTGAATTGAATACTTTAAATTTAGTCTTGGTACTTTTAGCAGAGATTTTTGCAGATTGATGTGCCACAACAACTACATCGAGAAAATCTGGAGGAATCTGACTATCAAATATAAAATGTTGGCTCACCGTTTCTTCTGATGATTTAACAACTTTGAGAGGAAGATCATCCATCGGTGCTGCCAAAATTTTCATTATGGTATTTAACTCGGCTTGCGCAGATTCTAGAAATGTACTCGAGTAATCATCCTAATCGTAAATATTATATGGATAGTGTTAGTTTTGTTTAACCACGTTAGTAAAAGTAGTGTCATGTATAAAATATTTGACATATACATTGGGAAAAAAATTGACTTTACATATTTACTTGGTGATCTTTATGGATATGCACAGTAATAGATATATTAACACTGGCATAATCCGATTTCTAATTTACCACAGCTTCGCCAGAGCATCTGATGTGGTAATTTCAATATCCGCACTACACCTTTCAATATCCTGGTAGATATAACATTAAATATATACAAAACTAAATTAGTTTATTAATTTAATTATAAGATTTAAAATATGAGATATCTAACCTCAGATTGCTTTTGTATAAGATTGCAGTTTCAATTAAAATAAGCATCCTTCATTATATCTTCACCAAATATGTTGCCTAAAGATTTATCAGTGTTACAGATAACGTACAAGTTTTAAATGAGAATTTCATGCTTTATGATAACGTTCTCATATTGATGTCCTACATATGTATATTATAACCATATACATATAAAATATCACATATACATTTTAATAATAATAAAACTAGCAGGCACATTAGTCAAAATCCACAACAAACTAAGCTCAAAATATATCATCAAATTTAAAAAGTAAAAAAAATTCATATATGAAATTACCTATGAAAAACTATTATTTAGGAAAAAATACCCTTTTTCCTTTGCCTTTCATGGTTGCGAAGACAGTTATCTCTTCAACATTGTCTTGTGATGGTACATCTCCCATTTTAAAACCTCCCACTTCATGATCTTTGTGAAATTAGTATTGTATAGGTGTAAGTATAATTTCTATAACATCAATGTAGGATAAGAAAAAGGCATATTTATAAAAAAAAACTACCCCTTTTTCTTTGTCTTTCACGATTGGGACGATATCTATCTCATCAACCTACTCTTGTGATGGTACATATCTAGTTTTTGAACCTTTAACATCATGATCCTATTGATTTTGTTATAAAAGATCAATTAGAGGCTTTAAATACAAACAGTTAGACAGTCAATCAATTACTTTCAGCTTTTATAAGTCATTGCGGACATGACAATATAACATATTTAAGTATTTTTAGTTTTTTAATAGTTTATTAGCTTATCTTATGTATATGTTATATCAGTGCTATTTTATTCAGTGCTCATAGCAAGTACCAGTTCATGGGTTAGCTTGTGGGTCACTTGTGATCGTAAGCACTGTTGTTGCGGCTAAGGAGTAGCCTCGTGTCGTGACAAAACATAGTATCAGAGCCTAACATTTTATAGTGTCCTAGAGTGTCTAAAATTTGCATTGATTTGAGTTTTTTGCATGGGTGTGAAGCGCGCCACACTTATGGACAAGAAGCTTTGAGACGTTTTGGAAATGTTTCCCTTCTTTCGGTATTCATTTCATGCGAAAGAGAATGAAATTTATTTAAACTCTCTTTCAAAGTCATCCTTCATTCCATTTACATACCATGCCTCCCAGAATAAATAACAAAAAAAGGAACAGGGACCAGCTCGCACCTCCGCCTGTTTAGAAAGATTCCCTGAATGAATATATATCTCACGCCGAGTTTAGAGTTTCTTTTACTACTTTAGCCCATTTAGTAGCTGCTCAAAACAAATAGAAAGCTTTTATCCCAACCAATCCAGTGTTAAATACAGCTACAGTTAGGATTTGGGATTTCACCCGAATGAATCCCCCTTAATTTTTTAAATCCAAGCCTTAAGAGAATCTATAGGAGTTTCTTGATATGGTTCAGAAGGTGATAGATATTATGGGCATATGTTCGAGTGAGAGTACAAAGTTGGTTGCATATCATTTGTAGGATGTAGCTCATATATAGTTTAAGCAGTGAAAGGAGGACTGTGGTGTTGATGCTGAGGCCTGTTGAGTGGGAGGATTTTTCCACGCCTTTTCTATATAGATTATCCCATTAGAGTTAAGGGAGGCTAAGATTTAGGATTTTATTAATTTAAAGTAGAGCAGCATGAGTATGAAGGAGTACTCTCTTAACTTTACTCAATTGGCAAGGTATGCTCCTAATATAGTCGCTGACAATAGGTCTAGAATGAGTAAGTTCATGTCTGGTGTAGCTGATAATGTGGTTAAGGAGTGTAGGACTGCTATGTTAATTAAAGAAATAGACTTATCTTGATGTATATTTCATGCTCAACAAATTGTGGAAAATAAGCCTAAGGAAAAAGGAAAAGAGAATAAGAAGGCCAGAATAGGTAGTTTTAACTTTTCTCAGCCATGGTTGGAAGGTGGTAACCGTTCTCAATTTTATCAGAAGTTTTCATCCCCAGCTCTATCTTCAGTTAGTGCGCTAGTGCCTAAGTTCAGGAAAGATAGTTGGGATAGGGCACTAATCTCTAAGTCCCAGGGTAGTGTGAACAGTAGTCGTACTAATTTGGTATACTAGAATGTGTGTAGAGAAGCCAGTGATATGTGTTTTTGATATGGAAAGCTAGGCCACAGAGTCAAATATTGACCAAAGGCCGATCACCAAGGTCAGTCAAACCATCCTCCAGTCCTAGCCGGTCGCCCGACTTAGCAGGGTAACTCTTCCAGCATAACCTGTGAGCAGTGTCAGACTAGGTTGTATGCCCTCCAGACCTGGTATGATCAGGAAAGTTCTCCTAATATAGTTAAGATCATGTTACGGGTCTTTTATCTCCATATTTATGCTTTATTTAAACCCAAAGCTTCACTCTCCTTCGTAACCCCCTATATAGCAGTCGATTTCGATGTCAATCCTGAATCTTTAGTAGAACCTTTCACAGTGTCTACCCTAGTGGATAAATCTATTATCGCTAAACAAGTATACAGGAATTTCTTAGTCATAATATCTCAGAAAGTTACCTCAGTTGATCTTGTGGATTTAGAGATGACTTATTTTGATGTCATTCTCAGCATGGATTGGCTCTACTTATGTTATGCCTCAGTTAATTGTAGAAATATAGTAGTTCAATTTCAGTTTCCTAATGAACCAGTCATTGAATGGAGGGGCAGTACCTCTGTTCTTAGGGGTCAGATTATTTCTTATCTTAAGGCAGGAAAAATGATATCTAAAGGGTGTGTTTACAATCTTTTGCGAGTCAAATACTCTAGTTCTTAGACTCCAAGTCTCGAGTCCATTTCAGTAGTAAGGGAATTTCCATTTGTGTTCCCTGAAGACCTTCCTAGAGTTTATCCCAAAAGAGAAATTAATTTCAGAATAAATCTCCTTCAAGATACCCAAACTATCTCTATTCTACCCTACAGAATAGCTCCACATGAGCTTAAGGAATTGAAAGATCAGTTGGAAGATCTCTTAGATAAGGGATTCATCATACCTAGTATTTCCCCATAGGGCGCTCTAGTCTTGTTCGCGCGTAAGAAAGACGGTTTTCTCAGAATGTACATCGATTACTGTTAGTTGAACAAAGTTACAATCAAGAATAAGTATCCACTCCCTAAGATTGATGACTTATTAAACCAAATTTAGGGTTCCAGTTACTTCTATAAGATAGACCTCCAATTCTACTATCATCATATCACAGTCAAAGAATGTGACATTCCAAAGATAGCTTTCAGAACTCCATATTGTCACTTTGAATTCCTAGTTACATCCTTTGGATTAACGAATACACCTTCGACTTTCATGGATGTTATGAGTAGAATGTTCAAGCAGTACTCGAACATGTTTGTCATAGTCTTCATTGATTGTAACGCCTCAAGTCTATACCCCAGATGCTACAAAGTGCTCATAATCCTGAGGGACCATAAGCTAACCCATGGCTGGTACCTGCTGCAATAACTAAATATTAATACTGTAATTATCCAAAAATTAGGCAGAAACTTTCCATAAGGTTAAAAACTATAAATAAATACTGATTATGGTACATTAATACCAAAACTGAACATCTATCTGCAAATACTCTAGTCTGACAAGCCTCTACTATCTGAATAAGGGATTGATGGGACAAGCCCCCAACTAACCCCGACTACCGAAAATTGATAAACTAAGATACTGAAGTAATAATCATGTCCTTGAACTATGAGGACTTACCACTAATCTGCTGCTAAAAGATCCGGGCTGCTAAGTACGATCGAGAGCCCATGCATCAGAATATATAATATAAGACTTCATAGCCCAAAAGAAAGGTATGCGTCAGTACTTTGAATATACTGGTATACTTAGTGAGGTAGGCTGAGATGCATGGGTTCATATCCATGAACAATTCTGACTGAATAACACGAGTATAACTTAATAAGAGTACATGCATGAATACCTAAACCATAACTGAGGTCATGATAACACTGGATACTGAGTTCTGAATTACTGATCTACTGATATCTGAGTTTATTGATACTATATAACTGATAACTGAATGACTGTATCTAACAATCCTAATTCTGTGAAATTGTTCTAAGTTTCTTGCTGTACTAACTGCCTGTATTTGACAGTCCTAATTCTGTAGAATTGATCTAAGTTCTATACTGATACTAGAACTAAAACTGAGACTGTTGGAGGTAATCATCTAAATGATGTGCCCCTCTCTGATCTGATTGGGGTCCAACCTATAACCCCAGTTGGAAGGGTGTCAATACTGTGCTATGAGTAAAGACAAGCTGAGTCATACTCATCTAGTAGGTGCTCTAAATGAGAATGGTGGTACCTTTAACTTGTAGGTTAAAACACCTCATCAACCCTCAATTGGCAGGTTGATGTCTCAACCTATTCTGGCTATGTAGTTCTAGAATGCAAAGGCTGTTTGTAAGGATCACACCCTCTACTGATAGGTGAGTCCCCACCTAGGGTTCACTCGGTGCTGTATACTACTCCCAACTGAATAGACACTAGACTGGTTTCTAAACTATTCTAGGCTAGACTGAATCGTTACTAACTCTGCTAACTGACTGAATTGAACTGAGTTTGCTAGGTCCTGAATCAATTTCTAACTAATTTCTGAACTGGTTACTGACTAAGCTCGAAACTGATTACTAAACCCCTGATCGTGATATGACTAATACTATTCTATAACTGACATTAGCTCTAGGTATACAGCTAAATTATCGGGTATTAGATACCCCCAGGACTCGATAATATAAAATTACAAGACATAGAAAAATATTGAAACATGATGTGCTGATAGTTGATCACCAATCATTCATTGGGGATTTTTGACAAACACTTGCACGACATGAAGTGGTATGCATGCTAACGTGATATAACTTCAATATTCAACTCACATATATAATTCATCAAACACTTGGAGGGCATAGTATATGCACATAATACTAAACAACATGTGAGCATCACAATTTCAAATATCAAATTCACAACTTGATGGTTTTAGCATAAATTCACATGATACTACATACATAATAAATAATATGAAATAAATCTTGTAACCAATCATGGATTAAAAACTCCATTGACATGATAGTCATGAACACATTCAAATCAAATCATGAAATTCATTAAATCCATTAACTTGTATTTTAAAAAGGTTTCTTGAACTCCAAGGGTGGAAGAAAACCCTTGGATAAACACTTCACATACCTTGGTATTCAAATTTGCAAAGAATGATGGAGTGTTCTTGAAGGCTGAATCTTGAATTGGAGGTCCTAGGGTTTGGTTCATAAGAAATTTTGAGAAAGATGAATGAATTTTGCCTCTAAAGAGGCTTAATATCATTTTTTGGGGGCTGACATAAGGTGGGAAAAAACCCAATTATCCCTGAGGATGTGTCTTTTTAATGACTAAAAAATAATTTAGCAACGTGCAGACCAACGCATCGCATCATTGGCATCGATGTGATAGCCAATGCACTGCATCAAGTCCACATCAGTTCACTCAAATCTACACTAAGAGTTGTAGGGGAAATATTTATCACGTCGATCCACTGCTTTGAGCCTTAAAATGTGTTTCAAACAAAGTCCAAAAAATCCGAAACTTGTCCGAGAACACCTACAGATATTCCTGGTCATGATTAAACCTAAAAATTAGTACTTTAATGTCATGAGGGTCGTGAAATTCAGTCGCCAACTTACAAAGGCTAAAATAACACTGAGTCTGAATACTAAGCTAGAATTTTTAAGTCTAGGACCCCTTAACAAACTTTAAGGGACTGAGGTAAGCTTAGGATTTTTATAGGGTCTTACATTATCTCTCTCTTGGGATTCGTCATCGAATGAGACTAACTAAGATGAGAATACTGGTAGGGTAAATTTAGATACTGTACATGCATAACTGTAACATGGTTTCACAACTGACACAACTGATATGCTGAAATTTCACACTGAATATGCATATCTGATGCATGAGTACATAGTTGAACATGATTCATGAATGCATGACTGGAATTAATGATAGGCTGAGTTTCTCATGTTGAACATATATATCTGATGCATGAAGACACAACTGAATATGCATTGGTAATTGGTACTAAGTCTATAAGGAAAATCTGAGCATGGATCTAAATAAGTTCAAGGAAAAACTGTTACCTTAGGCTGAGTCTGATTTTACGGAAAAGAGGAGAGGATACTTGGTCTGCATATCTTCATCTGCTTCCCAAGCAGCTCTCTCAACTGATTGGTTCCACCAAAGAACTTTGACTAGAGGGACTTCTTTTTCCCTCAGTCTGCGAACCTAATAATCAAGTATTTTGACTGGAACCTCTTTGTAAGAGAGACTATTCTAAATATCTAGGCCCTCTATAGGGACTACAGTCTTTGGGTTACCTATGAACTTCTTAAGCAAGGAGACATGTAACACTGGATTCACTGAAGCTAAGTCTGAAGGTAACTCAAGCTCATAGGCTACCTTTCCACAACAGTTGAGAATTTGATAAAGACCAACATATCGAGGAGCGAGCTTCCCCTTCTTGCCAAACCTCTTCACTCCTTTCATAGGGGATATTTTCAGATACACATAGTCACTAATATTGAACTCGAGATCCTTTCTACGTATATCTGCGTATGATTTCTATCAGCTCTAATCTATCTTAAGCTTCTCCCCGATCAACTGAACTTTTTCTAAGGTGTCAAACACTAAGTCAGGCCCTACCACTGCAGCCTCACCTACCTCAAACCAACCAATGGGAGACCTACATCTTCTCCCATAAAGCACCTCAAACAAGGCCATTTGAATGATGGAATGATAGCAGTTGTTATATGCAAATTCAATCAAAGGAAAGTGGTCATCCCAAATACCTTTAAAGTCTATCGTACACACTCGCAGCATATCCTCTAAAGTCTGAATGGTCCTTTTTGCTTTACCATCCGTCTGAGGGTGAAAGGTCATACTGAGATAGACTTAGGTACTGAGACCCTTTTAGAAGGATTTCCTAAAATGAGAGGTGAACTGCATACTTTTATCTGATATAATAGATAATGGAACTTCATGTTATCTAAACAACTCTCTGACATAGATATTGGCATAGTCCTCGGCTGAATAAGAGGTAAGGACTAGTAGAAAATGATCTAATTTGGTCATTCTGTCTATAATGACAGAAACTGAATCATGCTGACGATGAGTACGAGGCAAACCCATAACAAAATCCATGTTCACCTCTTCCCACTTCCAAGTAGGAATACTGAACTCCTACATAGATCCACTAGGTTTCTGGTGCTTAATCTTTTTCTGGGGCTTAATCTTAACCTGTTAACATATTGAGCACTTATCTACAAACTCTGCAATGTCTCTCTTCATCCCACCCTACGAATAGATTTCCAACAAATCACGGTACTTCTTAGTGGCCCTTGGATAAATAGAGTAACATGCACCATGAGCTTCTGCAAGAATCTGTTGTCTTAGGTCATCTACACCTGGCACACATAGCTGACCCTTAGAATGCAGAACACCATCTCCCCCTTGGGATAAAATATTTACCTTTTAATCTATGACTTATTCTTTCAACTTGACTTGGTTGGGATCCCTATCCTTTTTTTCCTGTACCTCAGAAACTAGAGATGATTCTGAACTACTCTGTACCCATACACTACCTTCTGCTAAATCAACTAAGCGGATACCTAGTCAAGCAAGCTAATGAACTTCCTGAGCTAACTTCTTCTTACTATCATCCATGTGAGCAATACTACCCATAGACATCCTACTAAGGGCATTAGCTACTATATTGTCCTTGCCTGAATGATACAGCACACTCATGTCATAGTATTTCAACAACTCCAAATACCTTCTTTGATAGAGGTTTAGGTCTTTCTAGGAGAAAAATACTAAAGGCTTTTATAATCTATGAACACATCTACATTTACCACATACAAACAGTGCCTCTAAATCTGTAAGGCAAATAGTAATGCTACTAAATAAAGATCATCAATAAGATAGTTCTTTTCATGGGGTTTGAGCTATCTAAAGGTGTAACACCCCGATTCGCTGAACGAGAATGCTACACGGTGCTCATGATCCTGAGGGACCACAAGCTAACCCATGACTAATATCTATACTTGTATACTGCAAATCATTACATAATAATGCAGAATACATAGAACTGTAAGGCCATAAGGTTCAACTGATTAAAATCATATGGGTGAAAATACCCAAAACAACTCAATCTGAAAGCTAAGTTAGAACGTAAAGTTGAAAGCCTCTAAACTCTTTGAATAAGGAGTTGAAGGAACATGTCTCAAACTAACTCCGTAAAACTAAACTGAAGAAATAAATAAATGTATCAAATTATAATGTCCTTGAATCAATGAGGACCTACTGTGTCTCTGCGACTGGAATACTACCGCTACTACTGGGCTGGAGCTCGTGTCTCAAAACCTATGGTGTAATATAAAAAGAAAGCACCATAGTGCAAATGTGTCAGTACAACTAGAGTACTGAGTATACGAGGAAGGTAGGCTAAACATAAAGGGTTTCATGCATGAACAACACTGACTGACTAATATGAACGTGGGAGTGCAAACACACATACATAGAAACTAGGACCATGAATACGTGAATACGTGATAGCATGACCTGTAAGCTAATACATAGTTTACTGATAACTGTCATGACTCATACTAAAACTGATAACATGGAAGACTGTATCTGATAGTCCTGTATATACTGAAATCTGAAAAACGCCCTGAGTTCTTTTATCGAGACAGATACTGAAACTGTGGGAAGTAGTGTTTAACCAACATACCCCATGTATGTCGTTATAGCTAAGCTGGGGTCCAATCTCTGCCCCAACTGGAGAGGTGTCAATATCGTGCCACGGGTAAGGACAGGCTATGAGTGACCCTTATCTGGCGGGTACTCAATGAGAACGGTGGGAGCCCTCAACTGATGGGTTAAGACACCACATCAACCCAAATCTGACGGGTTAAGATATCTCAAACTACACTGCCTATGTAGTTCTGGAACACAAGGATGACTACTAAGAATCACACCCTGAACTGGCGGGTGAGTTCCCATCCTTGGGTTCACTCGGTGCTAAATCTACTCCCATCTGGAGGGACTGGACATGAATAACTGGCAGAATGTTACTGATATCTATCAACTGACTAAGATCATGAGGTTTTCCTGAGTCATATGACTGACTGATGTCTATGGAATCATAGCTTGAGTTTGGATATCATGAAACATGACATGGATATAGGCACACAGCTATAGTTTTTGGGTAAAAGTACCCCCAGGACTCGATAGGAGGAAACTGACACATATGACATAACTTGATCACAAGATTTGAGTCCACAATTCACAATATCATAAGTAAGGCTTTCATAATTAGAATGATTCTCAACAAACTATCACATGATCGGGAATGCACACAACATGTATATACTTGCATGGCTTTAATAACATGGTCATTCCATATCGCAACAATATCATGAGCATCTCGTACAACTTTTTCAATTCAAGACAATAGCACGGGGATACCGTTGAACATAAACTTAGAACATAGAATTGACATTTAGGACTTATTATGTCATAAAAGCATGATTTCTATTCCCTTAGGTATTTTCACAAACACCTTACATGCATATCTTAGGCATAGGTGGATTCATCAAGATTACAAATATTCAACCACCAATTTCACATATTTATACGTTAAATACCACTATATCCTCACAATAAACATACAAAGATCCTATCTTAGGCATCATCAAACTCTAACTACATGAACATCAACCACCAACAACATAAACATCATAATACAAAATTTATAAGATGGTTATTGAGCATCATGGACGAAAAAAGTCCTTGAATCAACTCACGCATACCTTACAAGGATGATTCTTGATGATCGATGGAGGAATTTCCTTGAAATCAGATCTTCAAGCTTAGCTACACAACCCTAGTTGTTTTTCTCTTTTAGTGCTCTTAGATGATGAGCTTTGAGATGACAATAGGGTTGTAATATGTTTAGAAGCTATATATTTTATATGGTTAAGTTTAGGGACATGTAAGGAGTGTTAAAAGAATTAATTACCCTTAAAATAACTCAAAACAGAGTGTTTTTAGCACCTGGAACTGACTTAGGCAGCGCCCAAGTGATTGCCTAAGCTAGGTGGGGCGGCGCCTAACCAATTGCCTATGTTTGATTTGTTGGCGCCTAACCAATTGCCTATCCTTACTGTCTGTCACAAAAATGGGCATAACTTTTCGCTCGACTATTGGATTAAGGCAAAATTGGTATCGTTGGAAAGCTAATTTGATTCTCTACAATTTGGTGGGTCTAAATCAGCCAAAATACCACATTAACATCGAGTTCTACTTGTTCAAAGATAACCCTTGCACAATTGAACACTAAAACTTGATGGATTCAAAAACTCTTAGCTTGTATTACCTTAAGTGACTCATATGAACATGCTTAATGCATCATACGCTATCCTATTACTAGGATATTCATTGTAAGTCATGCACTTAAGTATGAATCACAGGATAGGAGATTTCATACGTAGGAATACCTATTCACTTCCTAGCTTAGAAACATATGGGGTATTATAATATCTCTCCCTTGGAAACATTCGTCCTCAAATGAGAATTTACTGAGAAGGGATACAAGACAATAGAACCTGAACTGAACATGAAGAACTGAAACTTGATCTCATGACTGAAATGCTAAACATACTGAACTCGTGCATAGTTGATGCACGAACAACTGACACATGAATGCATGACTGAGTGTGAAATAGTTAATAGGTACCAAGTTTATACTAGAAACATGAACGTGAAACTAAATAAGCTTAAGGAGAACTATTACCTTGTGCTTGATCTAAATTGGCAGGGAAGAGGTGAGGATACTTGGTATGTGTTTCTTCTTCTGCTTCCCAAGAAGCTCTCTCATGAGACTGATTTTGCCAATGAACCTTGACTAGAAGGACTTCTTTGTTCCTTAATCTACGAGTCTGATAATCTAAGATTTCAACTGGAATCTCTTCATAAAAGAGGTTGTTCTGAATGTCGATGTTCTGAATAGGGACAACAACTTTTGGTTTACCTATGCACTTCTTTAGAAAGGACACATGGAAGACTGGATGGACTGAGGCTAGATCTAAATACAACTCAAGCTCATAAGCTACCTTGCCGAAGCGACAAAGAATGTTGAAGAGACTGACATATCGGAGACTGAGTTTCCCTTTCTTTTCAAACCTCTTTATTCCCTTCATGGGAGATATCTTAAGATAGACATAGTCATTGACCTCGAACTCATGATCCTTTCTACAAACATCTGCATAGGACTTCTGTCGGCTCTGAGCAGCCTGGAGTCTCTCTCTGATCAACTGAACTTTCTCTAAGGTGTCGAATACTAAGTCAGGACATATGATTGAGGCCTCACTAACTTCGAACCAACCAATTAGAGATCTACATCTCCTACCATAGTGACCTTCAAATGGAGCCATCTGAATACTAGAATGATAGCTATTATTGTATGTAAACTCAATCAAAGACAAGTGATCATCCCAACTTCCCTTGAAGTCAATTTCACATGCCCATAGCATATCTTTATGAATCTAAATGGTCCTCTCTGCTTGACCATATGTCTAAGGATAAAATTTTGTGCTGAGATGGAATTGGGTACCGAGACCCTTTTAGAATGCTTTCCAAAAGTGAGAAGTGAATTGGGTACCTCTATCTGAGATGATAGATAGTGGAACACCGTGTAACCTGACTAACTCCCTAATATAGAGTTGGCATAATCTTCGGCAGAATAAAAAGTATGAACAAAAAGAAAATGATCTGACTTGGTCATTCTATCTATAATGACCCAGACTGAATCATGCTGATGACGAGTTCTAGGCAAACCCATCACGAAGTCCATGTTAATTTCTTCCCACTTCCAAGTAGGAATGGTGAACTCTTTTATAGAACCACTAGGTTTTTGATGCTCTATCTTAACCTGCTGATATGTAGAGCACTTAGCCACAAACTCTGCAACATCTCTCTTAATCCCACTCCACCAATAGATCTCCCGCATGTCGTGGTACATCTTAGTGGCCCTTGAATGAATAGAGTATCGCGCACCATGCGCTTCTACAAAAACTCACTACCTCAATTCATCTACACCTGGAACACATAGATGACCTTGATAACGAAGAACACTATCTACTCCTTGGGAGAAAACCTCAACTTTCTAATTCTGAACTGACTCTTTGAGCTTGACAAGGCTAGGATCCCTGTCTTGTTTCTCTTTCACTTAGGAAACTAGAGATGACTCTAAACTACTATGAACACATACACCACCCTATGAAGAATCAACTAAGCAAACGCCTAGTCTGGAAAGTTGATGGATCTCCTAAGCCATCTTTTTCTTACTATCCTTAACATGAGAAATACTACCCATAGAGGGTCAACTGAGAGCGTCGGCCACAACATTGGCCTTGCCCGGATTATAAAGAACACTCATGTCGTAATCCTTCAAGAGCTCTGACCACTTTCTCTGGTGACAATTGAGATCTTTCTGGGAAAAGACATACTGGAGGCTTTTATGGTCTGTGAAGACATCTACATGAACTCCATTGAGATAATTCCTCTAAATCTTCAAGGCAAAAACTACTGCTGCTAACTCAAGATTATGAGTAGGATAATTCTTCTCATATGGCTTTACCTATTTGAAGACATAGGCTATGACCTTACCATGATGCATGAGGACACAACCTAAACCCACTCTGGACGTATCACAATAGACTACAAAACCATCTGAACCATCTGGAATAGATAGAACTAGAGTTGAGGTAAGTCAAGTCTTCAACTCTTGAAAGCTCTTCCCACATAAATCTGACCACTAAAACTTAATCTTCTTCTGAGTCAATCTAGACACGGGAGATGCAATAGAAGAAAATCCCTCAACAAACCATCGGTAATAGCTAGCCAAACCCAAGAAACTCCTAATATCTGATGGAGATACGGGTCTGGGCCAGTTTCTTGCTGCCTCCATTTTCTGAGGATCTACTTTAGTGCCATCACTTGAAATAATATGGCCAAGGAATGCTACTAATCTTAGCCAAAATTTGCACTTGCTGAACTTAGCGAATAACTGCTGATATCTCAGAGTCTGAAGAACAATCCTGAGATAGTCTGCATGATCACACTCTGTGCGAGAATAGACCAGAATATCATTTATAAAGACTATGACAAACATGTCTAAGTACTGCTTGAACACACAGTTCATCAAATCCATAAAAGCTATAGGGGAATTGGTAAGACAAAATGACATGACTAAAAATTTGAAGTAACCATACCAAGTACGGAAAGCTGTCTTTGAAATGTCACATTCTATAACTCTGAGCTGATGATAGCCTGATCTGAGGCCTATCTTGGAGAAGTAAATGGCACTCTTAAGTTGGTCGAATAGATAATCAATTGTGGGAGGAGGATATTTGTTCTTGACCATGACCTTGTTGAGTTGATGGTAATCAATACACATCCTGAGAGAACCATCTTTCTTGCACACGAATAATACTGGCGCACCCCATGGGGAAATGCTGGATCTGATGAATCCCTTACCCATGAGATCCTTCAATTGATCTTCAGTTCCTTGAGCTCTGTTGGTGCCATTCTATATGGCGAAATAGAAATAGGTTTAGTATCTGGAAGAAGGTCTATGTCGAAGTCTATTTCCCTTTCGGGAGGAATGCCTGGAAGATCTTTGAGAAAGACATCTGAGTATTCATTAGCAATAGGGACTTTTTTGAGGCTGTGAGATTCAGAACTGGAATCTTTAACATGCACGAGATGATACACACACCCCTGAGAAATCATTTTCCTTGCCCAAAGGTAGGAAATAAGTTGACCCCTAAACACTAAAATGCTACCCTTCTACTCTAGGACGGGCTCATTTGGGAACTGAAACTGAACTATCCTATAACTGGTAGGTGACTAACTCAGCACTTCTAATAGAAGTAACACCCATGATGTCAATGACCTTCTACACTTGGTCAATGAACTCCTAAGGGTCCTCATCAGACTTAGACCCATGGTAAGATAGAGGGTTCATCCGGGTGAAGTCCCAAACCCTAGCTGCTTTGGGATTGGCCACTGGATTGGTTGGAATGACTGGTGGACATTCATTCTATGCATCCATGGACTGAGCAAGTGTGGTAAATGCGACTCTAAACTCCGCATGGGAAACATGTTTGCCCAAAGGATCTTTGGGCTGAGGAGCTGGCTGGTTTCTTCTCTTTTGGGCCATAGTCTGGAATAAGAGATGAATGGATTAGACTAAGAGTTTAACTTGTGATTATGCTCACTAGCATTACATGAATAATGAAGAAAGGGGATTGTTCCTAAAATATCTTATAGCCTCATGCACATAAATATGGCGCACAACACACCCATGTACAAGACTCTACTAGATGTGGCTTTCAGACTTCCTAGGACTCTATTGAACCTTAGCTCTGATACCAAGTTTATAACACCCCGATTCACTGAACCAGAATGCTACACGGTGCTCATGACCCCAAGGGACCACAAGCTAACCCATGACAGATATTTGTACCTGTATACTGCAAATCATGATATAATAATATGGAATACATAGAACTGTAAGGCCATAAGGTTCAACTGAATAAAATCATATGGGTAAAAATACCCAAAACAACTTAATCTAAAAGCTAAGTCTAAACATAAAGTTGAAAGCCTCTAAACTATCTGAATAAGGAGTTGAAGGAACATGTCTCCAACTAATTCCATAAAACTAAACTGAAGAAATAAATAAATGTATCAAATCATATTGTCCTCGAATCAATGAGGACTCACTGTGTCTCTACGACTGGAATGCTACCGCTACTACTGGTCTGGATCTCGTGTCTTGGAACCTATGGTGTAACATGAAAAGAAAGCACCATAGTGCAAATATGTCAGTACAACTAGAGTACTGAGTATACGAGGAAGGTAGGCTGAACATAAAGGGTTTCATGCATGAACAACACTTACTGACTAATATGAACGTGGGAGTGCAAACACACATATATAGAAACTAGGACCGTGAATACGTGATAGCATGACCTGTAAGCTAATACATGGTTTATTGATAACTGTCATGACTCATACTGAAATTGATAACATGGACGACTGTATCTGACAGTCCTGTATATACTAAAATCTAAAGAACGTCCTGAGTTCTTTTATCGAGACTAATACTGAAACTATGGGAAGTGGTATTTAACCGACATTCCCCATGTATGCCGTTATGGCTAAGCTTGGGTACAATCTCTACCCCGACTGGAAGGATGTCAATATCGTGCCATGGGTAAGGACAGCCTGTGAGTGACCCTTATCTGGCGGGTACTCAATGAGAATGGTTGGAACCCTAAACTGACAGGTTAAGCCACCTCATCAACCCTAATCTGATGGGTTAAGATGTCTTAACCTACGCTGACTATGTAGTTCTGGAACACAAAGATAACTACTAAAAATCACACCCTGAACTGGCGGGTGAGTTCCCATCCTTGGGTTCACTCGGTGCTAACCTCTACTCCCATATGGAGGGAATCGACATGAATAACTAACTTTGCATGACTTAATCTTACTGAATTCCTTTGACTAGCGGAATGTTACTGATATCTGACAACTGACTAAGATCATGAGGTTTTCCTGAGTCACATCACTGACTAAAGTCTATGGAATCATACCATGAGTTCGGATATCGTGAAACATGACATGGCTCTAGGCACATAGCTATAGTTTTTGGGTAAAAGTACTCCCAGGACTGGACAGGAGGAAACTGACACACATGACATGACTTGATCCCAAGATTTGAGTCCACAATTCACAATATCATAAGTAAGGCTTTCATAATAAGAATGATTCTCAACAAACTATCACATGATCGGGAATGCACACAATATGTATATACTTTCAAAGCATCAATAACATAGTCATTCCATATCGCAACGATATCATGAGTATCTCGTACAACTTCTTTAATTCAAGACAATAGCATGGGGATCATGTTGAACATAAACTTAGAATATGGAATAGTCATTTAGGAATTATTATGTCATAAAAGCATGATTTCTATTCCCTTAGGTATTTTCACAAATACCTTACATGTACATCTTAGGCATAGATGGATGCATCAATATTACAAATATTCAACCACTAATTTCATATATTTATACGTTCAATACCACCATATCCTCACAATAAACATACAAAGATCCCATTTTAGGCATCATCAAACTCTAACCACATGAACATCAACCACCAACAACATAAAAATCATAATACAAAATTTAAAAGATGGTTCTTGAGCTTCATGAACAAAAGAATTTCATGAATCAACTCACTCATACCTTAGAAGGAAGATTCTTGATGATTGACGGAGGAATTTCCTTAAAATCGGATCTTAAAACTTAGTTGCGCAACCCTAGTTGTTTTTCTCTTTTAGTGCTCTTAGATGATGAGCTTTGAGATGATAATAGGGTTGTAATATGTTTAGAAGCTATATATTTTGTAGGGTTAAGTTTAGGGACGTGTAAGGAGTGTTAAAAGAATTAATTACCCTTAAAATAACTCAAAACAGAGTGTTTTGGGCACTTAGAACTGACTTAGGCGGCGCCCAAGTGATTACCTAAGCTAGGTTGGGCGACGCCTAACCAGTCGCCTATGTTGGGTTGGGCGGTGCCTAACCAATCGCCTATCTTTACTGTCTCTCACAAAAATGGGCATAACTTTTCGCTTGGCTATTGGATTAAGGCGAAATTGGTATCGTTGGAAAGCTATTCAATTCTCTACAATTTGGTGGGTCTAAATCAGCCAAAATACCACATTAACATCGAGTTATACTTGTTCAAATATTTCCCTTGCATAATCAAAGACTAAAACTTGATGGATTCAAAAACTCTTAGTTTGTATTACCTTAAGTGACTCATATGAACATGCTTAATGCATCATAAGCTATCCTATCACTAGGATATTCATTGTAAGTCATGTACTCAAGTATGAATCACAGGATAGGAGATTTCATACATAGGAATACTTATTCACTTCCTAGCTTATAAACATGCAGGGTATTACGAGAGGCGTAGACTATGACCTTACCTCTCTGCATCAAATCACACCCCAAACTAACCCTAGAAGCATCACAATATACCACAAATTTGTTTAAACCCTCTGGTAGATTCAATACTGGGTTGTAGTAAGTCGAGTCTTTAACTCCTGAAAACTCTTCTCACAAGAATTTGACCACTAAAATTTGACTTTTGTTTGAGTCAACCCGGACATATGGGATGCAATAGACGAAAATCCCTTAACAAATTGAGGGTTATAGCCTACCAAGCTCAAAAAACTCTGGATATCTGATAGAGAGATGGGTCTGGTCTAGTTTCTCACTATTTTTGTCTTTTGGGGATCAACTCTAATTCCATCATCAGAAATGATATGGCCGAGGAAGGCTACTGACCTTAGCCAAAATTTGCACTTACTGAATTTGGCAAACAGCTGATGGTTCTTGAGAGTCTACTATACTATTTGAAGACGATCTACATGATCACGCTCACTATGGGAGTAGACAAGGATACATGTGATCTATGAAGACTATGACGAACATGTCCAAGTACTTCTTAAACACATGGTTCATCAAGTCCATAAAAGCTCCTGGGCATTGGTAGGACCAAATAAAATGACTAAGAATTTGAAGTTACCATACCAAGTTCTAAAGGCTATTTTTGGGATGTCACACTTCCTGAATGTGAGCTGATGATATCCTGCTCTAAGGTCTATTTTAGAAAAGTAACTGGCACCCTGAACTATGCTGAGTTTCATACTAAACTAAGTAATTGTATTTGACAGTCCTGATTCTATAGAACTAATCTAAGTTCTATACTAAAACTAGAACTGAAACTAATACTGTGGAAGGTAATCATCTAACCTATATGCCCCGCTCTGATCTGATTAGGGTCTAACCTATAACCCCATCTGGAAGGGTATCATTACCGTGCCATAGGTAAAGATAAGCTGAGTCACCCTCGTCTGGAAAGTGCTCTGAATAAGAAAGGTGGTACCCTCAACTAGCAGGTTAAAACACCTTATCAACCCTCAGATGTCTTAGGCTAATATGGCTACGTAGTTTTAGAATGCAAGGACTATTTCTAAGGATCACACCCTCTGCTGACAAGTGAGTCCCCATCCTTGGGTTTACTCAGTGCTGAATCCTACTCAAAACTAAATAAAAACTAGACTGATTTCTAAATTATTCTAGGTTAGACTGAATCATTACTAACTCTGCTAATTGACAGAACTAAACTGAGTTCACTAGGTTCTGAACTAATTTCTAATTGAGTTCTGAATTGGTTACTTACTGAGTTCAGAACTGATTACTTAACCATTGATCATGATATGAATGATACTATTCTATAACTGACACTGACTCTAGATATACAGCTAAATTATTGGGTATTAGATACCCCCAGGACTCGATATCATAAAATTACAACATAGAAAAATCTTGAAACATGATAACTAATTACTTGATCACCAATCATTCATTGGGGTATTTTGACAAACACTTGCATGACATGAAGTGGTATGCATACTAACATGATATAACTTCACTATTCAACTCACATGTATAATTTATCAAACACTTGGAGGGCATAGTATAGGCACATAATACAAAACAACATGTGAGCATCACAATTTCAAATATCAAATTCACAACTTGATGGTTTTAGCATAAATTCACATGATAATACATACATAATAAATAATGACATGAATCTTGCAACTAATCATGGATTAAGAACTCCATTAGCATGATAGTCATAAACACATTCAAATCAAATCATGAAATTCATTAAATCCATTAACTTATATTTCAAAAAATATTCTTAAACTCCAAGGGTGGAAAGAAACCTTGGATGAACACTTCACATACCTTGGTATTCAAATTTTGAAAGAATGGAGTGTTCTTGAAGGCTGAATCTTTAATTAGAGGTCCTAGGGTTTGCTTCTTGAGAAATTTTGAGAAAAATGAATGGATTTTGCCTGTAAAGGGGCTTAATCTCGTGTTTTGGGGGCTAACATAAGGTAGGAAAATACCCATTACCCCTGAGGATGGGGATTTTTAATGACTAAAAATTAATTTAGCGATGCGTAGATTGACGCACTGCGTTATTGGCATCGACGCGATAGCCAATGCACTACATCAAGTTTGTATCTGTTAACTTGAATTCGCATTGGGAGCTGGAGGAAAAATATTCATCAATGCAATGGGCGACACGACGCGTTGGGATCACATCAATCCACTACTTTATGCTTTCAAATGTGTTTCAAACAAAGTCTAAAAAATTCAAAACTTGTCCAAGAACACCTATGACATTTCTGATCATGATTCAACCTAAAAATTATTAATTTAAGGTCATGAGGGTCGTGAAATTAATTCGCCAACTTATGAAGGCTAAAATAACACTAAGTCTGAATTCTTAGCTATAATTTCTAAGTCTAGGACCTAGGGTATTTCATTGATGATATTCTTGTCTATTCCCATAGTAAAAATGATCATGCAGACCATCTGAGAATTATATTGCATACCCTTAGAACTCATCAGTTGTTCTCCAAGTTTTGTAAGTGCAAGTCTTGTCTAACATCAGTAGCTTTCCTTAGTCATACTATTTCCAGTTATGGCATTCGCGTTGACCCTCAAAATACTAAAGCAGTGAGAAAATAGCCCAGACCCATTTCTCCATCAGATATCAGGAGTTTCTTAGGTTTGTATCGCTATTACAGATGATTTGTTGAAGGGTTTTGTTTTATTGTATCCCCCATGTCTCTATTGACTCAGAATAAAGTCAAATTTTAGTAGTCATATACATGTGAGAAGAGTTTTCATAAGTTGAAGACTCAACTCACTTCATCCCTAGTATTGACTTATCTGGATGGCTCAGACGGGTTTGTAATTTATTTTGATGCTTCTAGAGTTGGTCTTGGTTGTGTATTGATATAGAGAGGTAATTTCATAGCCTATGCCTCTAGATATCTTAAACCTCATGAAAATAATTATCGTACCCATGACCTTGAGTTGGCAGCTATGTTTTTGCCTTAAAAATCTAAAGGCATTATCTTTATGGGGTTCACGTTGATGTGTTCATAGATCAAAAAAGTTTGCAGTATGTGTTCTCATAGAAAGATTTGAATCTTTGTCAGAGAAGGTGGCTTAAGCTGTTAAAAGATTATGATATGAGTGTGTTGTATCTTCCGAGCAAGCCGAATGTAGTGGCAGATGCCCTTAGTAGATTGTCTATGATGGTGTTGTAAAGACTCCGCAAAGTTCTAATTCAATTCAGTCCCATATAGCTTGTAATATGGGGGTCCTAGACTTAGAAACTAAGTTTTAAGATTTAGAACTATTTTTATCCTTCGTAATCGGATGATCTTATTTTCAATCCTTACGACCTTAGAATGTCGATTTTTAAGTTGATTCATGATCGGGGATGTCATTAGGTATGTTGGATGAGTTTTGGATTTTGTGAACATCATTTGAGTCATATTTGGGTGACCATAATAGAAATCCAATGCGATCTCAATACGTTGCATTAGCTACCGCATCAGCACCATCAATGTGATGCGTCAGTTATGGCATCGGTACTATTGATGTTGTGCCTCAACCACCGTGTCACTGGTCACTTTTGCTTACTAAATTATGGGTTTGTGGGGGCAAGGAAGTCATTTTCCACCAATATTGACCCACCTATATCACAAAATCAAGCCTCTCAAAAGGAAAAATTCACTCATTATCTCAAAAATTCTCTCAAGAGTAAAACCCTAGTTCATCAAGTCTAAGATCAAGTTTCAAGAAATCACCAACAATCTTCACAAAATTAACAATCGAGGTATGTTACGTGTTCATCCATGGATTTCCTTCCACCCTTGGAGTTCAAGAACCCTTTTTAAAACTATAAGTTTTTAGATTTATTATTTACATGCACAAATTAGTTCGTATTCATGTTTGTGTTGTTGTATGGGTTTCAATTCAAGATTTTGTAATACCTCGACAATACCAAAAGATAGTAGAACCATGATTCAAGATCATTTTAAATAAATCTTAGTGATTTGATAGTTTTATGATCAAGTTTGATGTGGATTAAGTCCTTAAATACGTCCTAGCTATTAGACGAATCAAAACACCCCTTACCAATTGAATTCTTGAGAAGGACATTTCTATAGTCAACTTCAAACGAGCATAGTTACTATTATACAAATAAATTTTGAGCTCATGATCTACTAACAGATAGATAATTGAAATATCTTTCCAACTATATCAATTTTGGTGAAATCAGATATCGGAGTAAGAAGTTATGGTCGTTTTACTGAGAGCTATCGGAGCTGTCCAGGAGTGATGGACATGTTGATGGACCGTCAAGTTAGTGACGGCCCGCCACTTTGGCCATTAGAACTGAAGTAGTAAGGGCCTTTTCTCGACCAAAAGTGATGGTGGGAGTGATGGTTAGTCACCAGAGTAACGGTCCGTCACTCTTACCATCAGAATTGTCCGAGACAGCGCTGAAGCATCGTTTTAAAGGGATTTTGGGGTCATTTTTCACCCTATTTAATACTCAATCACCCCAAATCAAAGCTCATAAATTATACTTCATCCAAAACATCAAATTAGGTTTTATTTCCAAGATTAAAACCCTTATTTTTTATTCAAGAAAAATCAAAAAAAATCAAGAGAAGTCAAGAAATCAAGAATCTCTCCAAGAACTTTCAAGAAAGAAGTTTCCCCAAAGTATGTAGATATTGATTCTTGCATCCCTTTCATCCAAGAAGCTCAAGTACCCTTTTCTAAATCTCCAAAATTTATTTTTATGAATTTTTAATTATTCTTGTGAGTTGAGATTCATATTTGTTTACAAGAATCAAGTCTTGGCCTTAGTATGTGGTATTTGTGTGTTAAATGGATTATGTACTTATTATTGATGTTGAATGATCTCCAATATGGGATATTTATGTGGTTTGTATGAATCTATGATAATATATGAGTTGGAAACATGTAAATTTTGTTGTTCATGATGAGTAGTTGGGTTATTATACTTATGCCTAAGTTGTGCATGTGAGGTGTTCGATAAAATGTCTAAGAGACTAGAAATCAAGCATTGTAGTTAAATTGTGATCTAATGACAAATACATGCTACACCCTTATGAAAATAATGACTTCTAAGATATTATTATGTGTTATGGTTGTTGATGATATGTTCATGAAGCTAGGTCGATGGACGTATAGCATGTTGTTATATGCACTCCCCTCCATCTAAAAGACTTTGAGAACTATGAGTATCACGAAATTCCTTAGTTAATGAATTGTACCATGATAGTGTGAAATCCCCAAATAAGTATGAACCTATGCATGTCTAGTGTTTGTTGAAGGACCTTAGTGAACAAGTAGAGACGTGATAGTAGTAAATTCCCCAATTATGTACCCTTTGACATATGCTAAGTTTTTAATACATGCCAAGTGGTTAGCAAGTAAGTTATGACATGATAGTATGAAGTTTCCCTAATCCATGTGATACCTAAACATATGTCAAGACTGATATTGGTATGAAATAGTTGAGGTAAAAACCTTGTTGAATGGAGTACATCTAATAGCATGTTTTCCCTATGTGATTATATGATTATTATTTTAAGATGCTTAAAGCAACCCTTTGTTAATTGTGATGATGCATGAATGATTATGATGATGATTGAATGCATATGTTGATGAATGAATGATTGTGATGATGAATGCATGATCGTGATGATGCAAGAATGAGTATGTTTTACTTTTATATTATCGAGTCCTGGGGGGTATTTATACCCAAAAATAGAGCTGTTGCCTAGAGCCCGTATCAGTTTCACGATAATTCCAATCGAGCCACAATTCTCAAAACTCAGTAAACTACAGAACTCTGTATACTTAGACAAGTGTAGAACATAAAGAAAAATGCATTAATCTCAAAAATCTCTGTAATCACTATATCGCTAGTAATCTAGCCCCAGTCCTGTAAATCAGCTTATATCTAATAGTATTCAAATGATTCAATTCTAATCTCAGAAGTGATTTGAGTAATCTATTCAAGCTCTGTATCGTCAGTTAGATACCATGATTCGATACCTTTTTCCATCAGATACGGAACTAAGTAATCTCAGCGTAACTCGGTCAGATCTCTTGAGAAACATGATCAGTATTAGATTCAGCTTAGTCTAAGTTCAGTTAAGAATCAGATCAATGTCTTTCAGTTAGGAGTAGGATTCAGTACCGAGTGAGCTCAAGGATGGGAACTCACCTACTAGTAGAGGGTGTGATTCTTAGAAGCAATTTTATGCTCCCAAACTACGTATCCAGCGTAGGTTAAGACATTATACTTGCTAGTTGAGGGTAGATTAGGTGGATTAACCTGTTAGATGAGGGCTCCACCATTCTTGTTTGATTACCTGATAGATAAGGGTCACATAAAGTTGTCTTTACCGGTGGTGCGGTACTAAAACCCATCCAACTGGGGCATAGATTGGACCCCGACTTAGCTAGGCAGGTCATGTCGGTTAGAAGACTACTTCCCATAGTCTCAGTTTTAGAATCAGTCTCAGACATCAAGAAAGAGCTTAGTTTAGTGTACAGAATGCAAGGCTGTTAGATACAGGCCATCAAGTATGATTATTTGTGAATTCGAAGATTTTCTGCTAGATAGGCTAATCTCAAAATTAGTTATCAGATCTCAAAATTAGTTATCAAGTAGTATTATTATCCACAGATTCAAAGACTACCTTCTAGATATAGTTGATCTCAGTTTCAGTCAATTATTTTTATTTAGCCTTACCTCGTCTACATACTCGGTACATTTTTGTACTGACGCATTCGCGCTATGGTGTTATATTTGACACAATAGATTCAGAGGCACAGGATCTAGAGTATCCTCATTAACTCAATCCCAGTTAGCACCAGTAGCAGTGGGTCCTCTTTTTTTTAGGATGAATCTCAATTTACTATTATTGCATCAGATTTTGTTTATATTTTCAGTTGACGGAGTTATTTAGCGACATCCCATCAACTCCACAGTTCAGATAGTTTAGAGCCTTTTCAGACAAATTTTGATGTATTAGTATTCAGTTTTGAGTATGTGCAGATGTATTGAACCTTATAGCCGGTTTTTGTATTTATTTAAGATATAATGTAGTTTATAGGTACAGATATCAGTAAAGGGCTAGCTTGTGGTCCTTCAGGTCCATAAGCACCGTGTGACATCTCGAGATAGGATCTCGGGGGTTATAAATTTAATTGTAAGTTTTATAAACATAATATAGCATGTATTTTGATAGATATAATCCCATTTTAAAACTCTTAAAATTGCAAGTTTAAGTTGTAGTCATGATGCTTATGTTTTGTTCACTACCATGTGCATTGATTATGCTCCCCAATTGTTTGATAGAATGACCATATGAATTGAATAGTGTAATCATGACATGTTATCACGTGTTCTCATTTATGTACAAGTTCATAACCTCCAAGTGTTTGACAAAATTTCTCAGTGAATGAATTGTGAACAATTGACTATTATTATGCATTCAAGATTTGTTATGTTTTATTATTGATGTATTTGAGTCCTGGGGGTATTTATTACCCAAAATCTAGTTGTTTACTTAGTTACAATAGTTATAGAATAGTCCCAGTAAAGGTCAAGAACAGTAGTACTCAGTCAGTAAAAGAACTCAGTGAACTCAGTCCAGTTCAGTCAGTCAACACGATCAGTGTCATTTCAGTCAAGCCTAGTACAGTCTAGTGAAAATTCAGTGTCGATTCAGTTGGGACTAGGATTCAGCATCGAACAAACCCAGGGATGAGGGAATTCCTTCAAGTAGAGGTTTTGACCCTTAGTAGCAGTCCCTGCATTACAGAACTACGTAGCCAATGTAGCGTAAGTCATCCTCCTGCTAGACAAGGGTTGACACCATCATATATATATTTCATAAGTTTTCCTACCATATTAGGGTTGACCCAGCATTGTTAGTATCCTATGGCTAGCTGTTAACACCCTTCCAACTGGGGTCATAAGTTGGACCCCAAATCAGTCTATATCGGGGTATGTCAATTAGATGAACACTCCCACAATTACAGTTTTAGTCTAGGTATTCAGTTAGGAACTCATCAGTTCCACACAACTATGGCTATCTGTTATCAGATAATCAGCCATCAGAATTTAGTACTCAGTTTTAGTATAATCTCAGATACATGATGTATACCTATATGTGTAGTATTACATGTTTTGTATGTTCATTAGTTACAATTTTACATGTACACTCATACAGTTACTTCATAATATTCATTCATTAAGTTATCATTTCATCCTTATGAACACATATTCATTAGCCTTACCTTACTTAGCATACCAGTACATTTCACGTACTGACGCATACTCTCTCATTGGTGCTATGATGTCTCATATCATAGGTTCAAACAATCAGGTTCCTGACCATATTTAGCAACTCAGGATATCAGCAGCAGTTATAGTAGTGAGTCCTCATATTTCAAGGATAGAGTTTATCTATTTCAGTATTCCAATAGTTGTTTTAGTCAGAGTTAGTTGGGGGGTTTGTCCCACCAACTCCATATTAAGACAATTACAGGATTTCAAACTAGCATAGGTAGTTATTCAGTTTTCAGATGTTATTATCAGTTAAACTCAATTATTATATCAGTATTTTGAGAACCTTATGACATTTTTAGATTTATTTTGCATATATATTTCAGTATTATATTCAGTGCTCATAGCTAGTACCAGTTATGGCTTAGCTTGTGGTCCTTTGGGATTGTAAGCACCGTGTGATGCCCAGGGTGTAGTCTCAGGGCATTACAAAGTTGGTATCAGAGCCTAAGGTTCTAAATGTCATACGTAGTCTAAAAACCTCATCAAGTAGAGTCTTGTTCTCTTGTGCATGGGTGTATAGCGCACCACAGTTAATGATAAGAGGCTATAAGTCATTTTTAGGAAAAAGTTCCCTTCTTTCAGTATTTATTTTGTGCAAAGGAGCATGAGCTCTATTTATAAATCTCTTCCTAACTCATCCATCCTTCCACATACAGAAAATGCCTCCCAAAAAGAACAACGGAAGGAGAAATGGGAATCGGCCTGCACCTCTGCCTATTCGGGAAGATTCCCAAAATAATTATGTATCTCATGCCAAATTTAGAGATGCTTTTCATTCCTTAGCTTATTCAGTATTTTCTTAGAGTAATCTATAGGATATTATCCTATCTAGGCTTTTCATTCATGTCCGGCAGAGTGAGGAGGAAAAGCATAGAAAGAAAGAGAGAAAGAATAAGAGGCCCAGAATAGGTAGTTTTATGCCAAGGTCAGGGGGTAGTATCCGCTCCCAAGTTCGTTAGAAATTCTCTGCCCTAGCTTCACCTTCAGTTATCATGCCAGTGCTTAAGTTTAAGAATGACAGTCAAAATAGAGCACCAGGCTCTAAGTCACAAGGTAGTAAGAAGGATGTTCGTACTTATCCGCTTTGCGAAGAATATTATAGGAATCAAAAATATATGTGTAGAGCCTGTAGTGGTGTGTGTTTTGGGTTTGGAAAGCCAGGCCACAGAGTCAGAGATTACCCAATGAGCAGTCAGCAGGGCCAGTCCAACTGTTTTCCAGTCTGATAAGGTCGCTCAACTTAGCAGGGCGCCACTTTTAGTACCACCAGTGGTTAATGTCAAAATAGACTTTATGAACTCCAGTCCAGAAATGATCAGGAAAGTTCCTCTAATATGGTTATGGGTATGTTATAGGCCTTTCATATTCTTATGTATGTTTTACTATATCCAGGGCTTCACTTTCTCTTGTAACCTTCTCATATAGCTGTCAACTTTGGTGTCATCCCGAAATATTAGCAGAGCCCTTCTTAGTGTCTACCTCAGTGGGAAAACCCTTCATAACTAGGAGGATATGTAGAAATTGCTCAGTTACAGTATCCTGATAACCCACTTTAGTTTATTTCAAGATAAAGTCATTCAGTTTCAGTATCCAGATGAACCAGTTATTAAATGAAGGGGTAGTACCTCCTTAGTATTTAGGAGTCTTACATGTTTATCGATTCTATCTCATAATCCTATGATAGAATATAATCTAGAATTCAAAGCATGAAACTAGGAGTTCAGCCACAGTAGTAGAGTTGGGATTATGTTATCTGAAGTTAAGCAGATTATATATTTTATAGGACTTGCCAGGTGAAAGGTGAAGTAGTAGGATTGCAGCAGTGTATACAAGAAGTTAAAGGTGTTGATTTAAAATATGTGTTGTGTATGTGATAATTGTAGGCTATGATGAAAGTAGTATAGTTATTAAAGAATTGGGGATATCCATGTTATGTGTTAGGATCTCAGTTCAAATCTTTGAAGGTTAAGCTAATAGAAATAAGAGTTGAAAATTCTAAGTTAGCCAGTTCTTAAGTTGTTATATGATGTATTTTGGGCTATAGAAACTTAATAGTTCTATATCAGAAGAAGGTATCAGACATAGGGTTTTACACTTTCAGGTGCAGTCTTGCAAGGTGAGTTTAGTGTTTATGAGTATGGTCATATCTCAAACTCTAGAGTAAAGTGGTTTCATGTCAATTTTGATTTTGTTAAGTGGTCTACAGACTTAGAATGATGGCTTTAAGCTAAGTGAGAGATGGTAGAACCAGTGACCAAGTTAGGCTCTCAGATTCTAATAGTAATACCAGTCTGTAATAGAACAATACTAGGGAGGGAGATGACTAACCTATGCTTATTTAAGTATTTTCACTTCAGTAGTTATGATACCTACTCATGCCGTACACATCAGCTTAATGCTCAAAGCTCAAACTCATTCACTTTCCATAGAATCACGTACGATTCCAGTCCCTTGTATGAGCAGTCGCAATTTACACATCAGTTCAAATCATGTTCCATGAGTTTAAAGATACCAAAACTTTAATACCCCATGAAATATTTCGTTGAAAGTTTGGGCGTAAACGTGTTGTGTTCTATCTTCTAGAATGAATTATAAATTTTCCATGCAGAATGTCTTATATTATGACCCACCATTGCGTAGAGTATCGAATAATCTTTCCAACGATATGTGGATCATCCAAAACAGACACCCGAGCGACAAGTTATGAACATTCTGATCGAACCGTGAATACTAGTGAACAGTAAAACGTGCAGGAAAAAGTACTGAGGCCTGGCGTATTTTTTCTCTAACTTTAAATGATCATAAATCCTTGTACATAATGATCTGGATGATCTACTATATATCAAAGAAAATCTCTGCGAGTCCTCTTTCCAATGAAATTGGTTTCATCCAATTTGTCTATTGGAGAAAAAGTTATGGTCGATCTACTTCAGCCTATCAAAAGTGAATTTTTGGGTCAACTTTAAACGATCATAACTCCTCGTACACAATGATCTGGGTGAGATACTATATATCAATGGAAACATATGAGAGTCCTCTTTCTAATGAAATTGGTTTAATCTAATTTGTATATCGGAGTAAAACGTTATGGTTGATCTACTTTAAACTATCAAAATAGTCTACCAAAGGACAGATTTAGGAATTATTTGATTTTTTGGGGCATTTTGGTTATTCCTCCTCACCCAAAAGCCGTCCAAACCCTATATTAAAGCCTATTAGAAGCATTATATGTTATATTTCATCAAATTTCCTTAAAAGGAAAACCCTAAGCTCATACATCCAACTTCAAGAACCTCCAAAGTTCACCATTAATTCTGCAAATTTATTCAAGATTCCTAGTTCCTAGTTTAAGAACTCCAAGAACCATCATTCAAAGGCACGATTAACATCTCAAAAATGAGTATCGATCTAAAGTTCATCATTCAAGGTATGTGGGGTTTTTCAACAAGAACTCTCTTTCGTTCTTGTGCCCAAGAGTAATTTTCTTTACAAAGGCATGATTTTTATTTGATTTTTATGAATTTGAAGTATCAACCCATATCTTATGATGATTATTATGAAATCTTGATGTTTATGATTTTAAAAGATGAATTTACATGTGTGGAGATATAAAGGATGAATCTTGAATGATATTTATCATGATTTTGATATTTGGGTCGTGAATCCCCATTGAAAATTATGGTTTTTTAGAAAATATGTGTTATAAGCACGTTGATGTTGAATATTTGATATATTTTGAATGATTTGACCTTTTGGTCTTAATGGAGTTTTTTTGAACTCGAGTGTGAAAGAAATCTACAACGTGGATGATTTTGATAGATGGGAAGCATGATGGCTCCCGTTGTATATTTATATATTACGGAAATTATTTAGTTATGGATTGTCTTTGAAATGATCTGAGCTAAGTCCAGGAGAAATCTTTAGCACTGAGTGGAAGGTATAAAACGACCTTACTTTCCTAGAACTACGTGCCCCCGTAGGAGTGAGCCTAAGGTTGATTTATATAGTGATCACTAGTTTATGTGGATTTGATATCTATAGTCCTACTTTGATGGCAAGGATAGGACGGCTCTCCCCAACGTAAGTTGGACATTGGACTCCATGTGGCTCACATGGTTTATGTCGGTTATAGGATCTCCCAGTGTGTGTGTGTTTCCTTGTGTCTAAGGTGAACGGTGAAGTAATTTGAAAGTGGAATTGTAAAAGTTATTCTTTCAAAAGATTTAAATGATATTTACATTATGAGAATTGATATTCTTGATGAACTGAAAGTGATTGACAAATTATATGATGACTCACATGTGTTATTATACTTATTTCATCCTCTCATGATTATGATAATTTTCTTCAAGCTATGTGAGTCTTTCATACATCCTGCATATTTTTTATAAATATTTATGATGATGATGTTTATATACATCCCCATATACTCGATTCCTTTCCATGGTACTGACCCACATCTTCGGATGTGGGCTATATTTTCTCAGAATGTAGGTTCAGGTGCTGAGTTCAAGGTTCGACAGTGATTCTTTGGGTACACTGTTCTATATCATCTATCATGGTGAGTCCTCATATTCTAAGGACGTGATGTCTGATGTTAGTTTCACAAAATTATTTATATTTGATAACTGAGTATGAGTCAGTTGGGGCATGTCTCAATGGCTCATTGGTTTTATTGATTTTCTTAGAGCCTTGTGAAACTAGTATAGATGTTGGGAGTTGACTAATAAGTCATATTTTGTTATCTTTCTGAAATTCTTTTATTCTTGGATGATGATTACTCTATTGATATTTGAGGGTTATTTATGGAAACCCCATTGATTCATATTGAACTGAATGAAAATGGCTCCAAGGATTAGCTTGGGGCTACTTGTAGCCTCAAGCACCGTGTGATGCTTCGGGACCTATTTTTGGGGCATTATAAACTTGGTATCAAAGCCTAAGGTTTTAAGGTGTCCTGGGGAGTCTGACAAGCTACGTTAAGTAGAGTCTTGATCATCGATGTGTAGCGCACCATATCTATGAGCAAGAGGCTACAAGACGTTTTAGGAAAAAGTGTGATTCTTTCTTTCAAAAGTCTATTGTGCTTAAAGTGTCTCTCTCTACTATTGATTCATGCTCTCCTCTTTCAGAAATATGTCTCCACGTCGAGCGAGAAGAAATAATAATGGTCAGCAACCTCAACCTGCTGACCCTTTGAATGAAAATGTGTCTCATACTGAATTTCGGACAGCCTTTCAGGCGCTGGCCCAAGCTTTTACTGTAAATATTCAGGCCAACCCAGCCTTGGCCCCACCGTAGTAGGGAGGTGATTCAGCAGCTATCAGGATCCATGACTTCATGCAGATGAATCCACCGAAATTCTATAGTTCCAAGTCTGATGAGGATCCATAATTGTTTTTAGAGAAGGTACAGAAGATTACTCAGGTGATGCATGTATCTGAGGAACATAGTGTGGAGTTGGTTGCGTATAGGTTGAAAGACCTCTCTTATGATTGGGTTGTTGCTTGGAGAAAAGATAGAGGTGAGGAAGATGTCCCTATGACTAGGCAAGAGTTCTAGGATGCATTCCTGGATAAGTTTTTCGCTTCGGAGATGAGGGAGGCAAAGGTAGAAGAGTTTATGAACCTGCGATAGGGTTCTATGACTATTAGGGAGTACTATCTAAAGTTCAATCAGTTGGCCAAGTATGATCCTGACTTAGTGGCTGATAATCGGGCTAGTATGAGCAAGTTTGTGACTGGAGTGTCAAGTTATGTAGTTAAGGAGTGTAGGTCTGCTATGCTGAATAGTGAGATAAATCTTTCTAGGCTGATAACTCATGCCTAACAGATTGAGGGAGACAAGATTAAAGAGAGAGATAGAATGAGAGGGAATAAGAGAGCTAGGTTTGAGCAGCACGGACAGGGTTAGACTAGATCGTACGGAGGGAGTCTCTCTCAGTATCAGGATTATTCTTCTATACCAACACCGTTATCTACTAGTGCTCCCGTGCCTAGAGGTAAGCAGGAGCAAGGTAGCAGGTTATATGCATCTAGGTCCCAATACAGTGCTGGCAGTAAGCCAAATCGTCTCCTGTATCCTAAGTGTGGTAGGGCTCATTCAGGTGAGTGTTGGGGTGAGAAGAGGGGTTGTTTTTGGTGTGGTGACATGGGTCACAGAGTTAGAAAATGTCCACAGGATGGACAAAGGCATCGTGACTATCGCCCTCAGACCTAAACTGAGACTATTAGTGCTCCAGTTCCAGCGACTCGCCAAGCCCCATCTCAGGGCACCTCTTCTAGCAATGCTGGAGGGTAGTGCCAGAATAGATTCTATGCTTTACCGTCCTGCCAGGAACAAAAGGACTCTCCTGGTGTTGTTACTGGTAAGCTTTGTATATTTTAGTTTGATGTGTATGCTTTGTTGGATCCTGGATCCAGTTTCTCATATGTTACACCTTTGATTGCTGTGAATTTTGAAATGAGTCCTGAGATTATTCCTGAGCCTATCCTAGTTTCTACCCCAGTGGGTGATTCGATTGTTGCCCAGAAAGTGTATAAAAAGTGTCCTATTACCATTCTTCATAGAGTCTTGTTGGCTGATCTGATTGAGTTAGAAATAGTAGATTTTGATGTGATTTTGAGTATGGACTGGCTGTATTCTTCTTATGCCTCTATTAATTGTCAGACCTGAGTGGTCAAGTTTTAGTTTTTGGGTGCATCCGTGTTTGAGTGGTCTGGGAAATCTGTGTCACTCAAGAGTTATTTTACCTCTTACCTCAAAGCTAGAAAGCTTATTTCCAAGGGGTGTATTTACCATTTGGTTAGAGTCAAAGAAACTAAGTCTGAGACTCCAACTCTCCAGTCTATTAACGTCGTCAATGAGTTTTCTGATGTCTTTCTAGAAGATCTCCCAGGGATACCTCCTAATAAAGAGATAGAGTTCGGGATTGATCATCTTCCCGATACTCAGCCCATTTCTATTCATCTTTACCATATGGTCCTTGTAGAACTTAAGGAATTGAAAGAACAACTCAAAGATCTACAAGATAAGGGTTTCATAAGTCCCATTGTTTCTCCTAGGGTGCTCCTGTGTTGTTTGTGAGAAAGAAAGATGGCTCTTTGCGTATGTACATTGATTACCGCCAACAGAATAAAGTCACCATCAAAAATAAGTACCCCCTTCTAAGAATAGATGATTTGTTTGACAAATTGCAAGGTGCAAGTTATTTCTCAAAGATAGACCTTCGTTTCGGCTATCATCAACTCAAAGTTAGGGAGTGTGACATCCCAAAAAACATTTTTCGAACTCGTTATGGCCATTTTGAGTTTATTCTTATGTCTTTTGGGTTAACTAATGCCCTAGCAGCTTTCATAGACCTCATGAATCGAGTGTTCAGACCATATCTGGATATGTTTGTCATAGTGTTCATCGTTGATATACTGGTGTACTCCCATAGTGAGGATGAACATTCTGATCATCTCCGAACTATCTTGTAAACCCTTAGAGATCACAAGTTTTTTTCCAAGTTCAGTAAGTGCGAGTTTTTGCTAAGGTCATTTGCTTTTATGGGTCATATCATTTCTTTCGAGGTTATTAGAGTTGATCCCCAAAAGACCGAAGCTGTTAGAAATGGCCTAGACCTATTTCTCCGATTGATATCCAAAGTTTCTTGGGTTTAGCTGGCTATTACCGCTATTTTATTGAGGGTTTCTCCTCTATAGTGTCTTCTATGACTCGATTGACCCAGTTGAAAGTGAAGTTCTTGTAGTCCAAATCTTGTTAGAAGAGTTTTCCAAAGTTGAAGACTCAACTCACTTCAGCCTCTTTTTTACTTTGCCTGATAGTGTTGATGGTTTTGTGGTGTACTGTGATGCTTTGAGAGTTGGGTTGGGTTGCGTATTGATGCAGAAGGTTAAGGTGATAGCTTATGTATCTAGACAGTTGAAACCCCATGAGAAAAATTACCCCACCTATGACCTTGAGTTGGCTGCTATTGTGTTTACTTTGAAAATGTGGAGACACTATTTGTATGGTGTCCATGTTTATGTTTTCACTGATCATAAGAGTCTGCAGTATGTGTTTACCTAGAGAGAATTAAATCTTAGGTGGAGACGATGGTTAGAATTATTAAAGGACTATTATATGAGTGTGTTGTACCATCCGAGCAAGGCCAATGTTGTGGCGGATGCCCTAAGTATAGTGTCCATGGGTAGTGTTTCGTATGTGGTAGAAGGTAAGAAAGAGGTTGATCGTAATGTACATCGTTTGGCTAGATTGTGGGTTAGGTTGTTTGACTCTGCTGAAGGTAGTATAGGGGTTCAGAGTACTTCCGAATCCTCCTTGGTTTTGGAAGTAAAGAAAAAGCAATACTTAAATGCTAGTTTGGTCAGACTGAAGGAGTTAGTCAAGGACCAAAAAGTAGAGGTTTTCTCCCAAGGGGGAGATGGTGTATTGAGATTGCAGGGTATATTGTGTGTCCCAAGTGTTGATGATCTGAGACAGAGGATTATGGCTGAAGCGCACGGGGCGCGATAATCTATTCATCCTGGTGCCACCAAGATGTACCGACACTTGCGGTAAATCTATTGGTGGAGTGGCATGAATAAAAATACATCACCGTTTGTAGCTAAGTGTGCAACATGCCAATGGGTTAAGGTTGAACACCAAAGACCTGGTGGTATGATGTAAGAGTTTAGTATTCCCACCTGGAAGTAGGAAGAGATAAATATGGACTTCGTGATTGGTTTACCTCCTTCCCAATGCCATCATGATTCCATTTGGGTTGTGGTTGATAGGTTGACTAAGTCTGCTCATTTCTTGCCTGTTTGTACTTCATATACTGCTGAGGATTATGCTAGATTGTATAATCGAGAGCTAGTCAGACTGCATGGAGTTCCATTGTCTATCATTTTGGATAGGGGTACTCAGTTCACTTCGTAATTTTGGAAAGCTTTTCAGAAGGGTCTTGGTACCCAAGTGCTTTTGAGTTCTGTTTTTCATCCGCAGACCAATGGTCAGGCTAAGCGGACCATCCAGACCTTAGTGGATATGTTGAGAGCTTGTGCACTAGACATTAAGGGAAGTTGGGATGATCACTTACCATTGATAGAGTTTGCTTACAATAATAGTTTCTACTCTAGTATTGGCATGGCTCCGTTTGAAGCCTTATATGGGAGGAAGTGTAGATCACCCATAGGTTGGTTCGAGGTGGGTGAAGAGTCTGTGAGTGGTCCTGATTCGATATTTTAGGCTATGGAAAAATTTAAGTTGATTAGGGAAAGGTTAAAAACTGCATAGAGTCATCAGAAGTCATATGCGGATGTTAGAAGGAGAGACCTTGAGTTTAAAGTTGGTGACCTAGTGTATTAGAAAATTTCACCCATGAGGGGGGTGAAGAGATTCGGAAAAAAGGGGAAGCGTAGTCCCCATTTTGTTGGTCCTTACAAAATTCTTAGCCGTGTTGGTGAGGTAGCTTATGAGGTCGAGTTGCCTTCCAAGTTGTCCTCTATTCATCCAATATTCCATGTCTCCATGCTTGGAAAGCATATTAGCGATCCTGTGGTAGTGGATTCCTCTGTGAGTGCTGACATTCAAGAAAGTATTTCTTTTGATGAGATTCCTATTGAGATTCTTGATTTCAGTGTCCGAAGACTAAGAAACAAAGAAGTTCCCTTGTTCAAGGTGTTGTGGCAACACCAATCTGTTGAGGGTGCAACTTGGGAAGCTGAGGCGGATATGCGATCCAAGTATCCGCACCTATTTTCTGCAAATTCTGGTCAAGTCAAAGGTACAGTTCTTTCCTAAATCATGCACTTTTGATAAAAGTTGCAGAAGTTCAGCTGTCATTTATTATGTGTTCAGCTGTAGTTTCTTGAATTTATGCCTTCTATGTTGCATTCGGAGTGACAAATGATGTGGTGATGAGTCTAACGAATGGTTGCAGCTATATGCTCTATTCCCTATCTAATCTTGGCATTTCTAGCGTCATTCAAGGATGAATGTTTCCAAGGGGGGATGATGTAATACCCTGGGAAATTTTTTGTTGAAATTTTGGGAGTAAATGTGTTGGGTTCTATCTACTAGAGTGAATTATAAATTTTCCATGTGGAATGTCTTAGATTACGACCCACCATAGCGTAGAGTATTGAATAATCTTTCCAACGATATGTGGATCATCTAAAATGAACACCCGAGCGACGAGTTATGAATATTTCGATCGAACTGTGAATAGTAGTGAACGGTAAAACGTGCAGGAAAAAGTACTGAGGCCTGGCGTATTTTTGCTCCAACTTTAAACGATCTTAACTCCTTGTACATAATGATCTAGGTGATCTACTGTATAGCAACGAAAAGCTCTGCGAGTCCTCTTCTCAATGAAATTGGTTTCATCCAATTTGTCTATCGGAACAACAAGTTATGGTCGATCTACTTCAGCCTATCAAAAGCAAATTTTTAGGTCAACTTCAAATGATCATACTTCTCGTACACAATGATCTGAGTGAGATACTATATAGCAACGGAAAGATATGAGAGTCCTCTTTCTAATGAAATTGGTTTCAATCAATTTGGATATCGGAGTAAAACGTTATGGCTGATCTACTTCAGACTATCAAAAGAGTCCACCAAAGGAAAGAATCGAGAATTGTTTGATTTTTAGGGACGTTTTGGTCATTCCCCTGCACCCAAAATTCATCCAAACCCTATATTAAAGCCTATTAGAAGCATTATATGTTATATTTCATCAAATTCCCTCAAAAAGAAAACCCTAAGCTCCTACATCCAACTTCAACAACCTCCAAAGTTCACCATTAATTCTGCAAATTTATTCAAGATTCCAATTCCTAGTTCAAGAACTCCAAGAACCATCATTCAAAGGCATGATTAACAGCTCAAGAACGAGCATCGATCTAAATTTCATCATTTAAGGTATATGGGGTTTTTCAACAAGAACTCTCTTTCGTTCTTGTGCCCAACAGTAATTTTCTTTATAAAGGCATGATTTTTATTTGATTTTTACGAATTTGAAGCATGAACCCATATCTTATGATGATTATTATGAAATCTTGATGTTTATAATTTTGAAAGATGAATTTACATGTGTGAAGATATAACGCATGAATCTTGAATGATATTTATCATGATTTTGATATTTGGGTCGTGAATCCCCATTGGAAATTGTGTTTTTTAGAAAGTGTGTTTAATAAGCACATTGATGTTGAATATTTGAGATATTTTGAATGATTTGACCTTTTGGTCTTAATGGAGTTGTTTTGAACTCGAGTGTGAAAGAAATCCACAATGTGGTTGATTTTGATAGATGGGAAGCATGATGGCTCCCGATATATATTTATATATTACTGAAATTGTTTTATTGTGGATTGTCTTTGAAATGACCTGAGCTAAGTCCAAGAGAAATCTTTAGCACCGAGTGGGAGGTATAAAGCGACCTTACTTCCCTAGGACAACATGCCCCCGTAGGAGTGAGCCTGAGGCTGATTTATATAGTGATCACTAGTTTATGTGGATTTGATATCGATAGTCCTCCTCCGATGGCAAAGATAGGATGGCTCTCCCCAACGTGGGTTGGATGTTGGACTCCATGTGGCTCACATATTTTTTGTCGGTTATAGGATCTCCCAGTGTGTGTGTGTTTCTTGTGTCTATCGTGAACGGTGAAGTGATTTGAAAGTGGAATTGTGAAAGTTATTCTTTCGAAAGATTTAAATGATATTTACATTATGAGAATTGATATTCTTGATGAACTGAAAGTGATTGACAAATTATATAATGACTCCCATGTGTTATTATATTTATTTCATCCTCTCATGATTATGATGATTTTCTTTGGGCTATGGGAGTCTTTCATATATCCTGCATATTTCTTATAAATATTTTTAATGATGATATTTATAATATTGCATACACCCCCATATACTCGGTTCCTTTCCATGGTACTGACCCACATCTTCGGATGTGGGCTGTATTTTCTTGGAATGTAGGTTCAGGTACTCAGTTCCAGGTTCGATAGTGATTTTTCGGGCACGTTGTTCTATATCCTCTATCGTGGTGACTCCTCATGTTCCGAGGACGTGATGCCTGATGTTGGTTTCATGAAATTGTTTATATTTGATAACTGAGTATGAGTCACTTGGGGCATGTGTCAATTGCTCGCTGGTTTTGTTAATTTTTCTAGAGTCTTGTCACACTAGTATAGATGTTGGGAGTTGACTACTAAGTCATATTTTGTTATCTTTCTGAAATTATTTTATTCTTGGATGATGATTACTCTGTTGATATTTGAGGGTTATTTATGGAAACCCCGTTGATTTGTGTTGAACTAAATGAAAATGGCTCCAAGGGTTAGCTTAGGGCTACTATTTGATAACCCGTTTTCAATGCGTTACAAAAACTCAGGTCATTCAACTCATGACTCATGTGCTCATGCTCTACGATATATTCAGTTCCAGTACTCATGCAACACTCCTAATGATTAGTGAAATTCAGATTATGTCATGTATATCCTTAGTCTAGGTCTCTTGATGAACCCATGATGTTCATATTCTTTTTCTTAGGCCTCTTAAGTGTTAAGTTCTGTATAGTATTCATTCATGCTTCAGGTCTTCATGTTTTAGCCTTTCATTGATCTCTCTTTATCAAATGATAGTAGTGATAAGAAATTGCTTAGTTGGGAAAGTATAAATGTTTCAAGTTAAGAAAAGATTATTGTATGCTTGTTTTAATCGAGGATGTAGTTTTGAAGATGGGATTGAATGTCATGTTGGTGTGTAAGTGGATAAATGCATTTCTTATTGGTGAATGGCTGGTAAAAGGTTGTATTTGGTTGTTGAAAGGGAAATCATAATCATTTATGAGATAACAAGTTGTGAAAATACGGGGTGTGTGGAAATTCATGATTTAGACTAGTATTACAGTGTCATATGTGTATTTTGTCGATCTGAGTAGGCTTGTACATAGTGGGAGAATTCAGTCCAACTCAGACTTCAGTAGGTAGAGTTAGCAGTACCCATGTGAATATTTTCAATAGTCTCAGGTGAAGTGCTGTATTAAGGTAGAAGGTGTAGTTGAGGAAGTATTCGAGGAGTATGTCTAAGCTTGAAAGATAGTAGTTGCAATGCATAAGGCCTAGTAACTCTATATTAGCTGATGTTTCACAGGCTTGTGATTTCTATTACCGAATTTAAGCCTTGTTGTGATTTCTTATCCAGATGTCTGATTTAGACCATAGCCAAGATTCCTTACTCCCTAAAATTCATTTGAACTTCTTATAAAGAGTTCCAAAGAAACACTCTAGTTAAGTATAAGCTTTCAGTATGAGTTAAACTGTATAGCCAGTAATTTAGATTAGCAGTCAGACAGACAGGTTCCTATGATGTTTTCATCTTCGAATCTAGTCTTACTATCTAAAGTTTCATAAATATATTCCTTCCAAGAAATAGTTTGTTTGCATCCATTTAAATTCTGGATCCATTTTGGTTCATCCATCGTATTTCAGATCTCAAATAGTCAGTCATGATTCAGTCCGTAAGCATCCCAAACTTTTCATGTACTAAATCTCGAATCTTTTTTCATGAAATCAGATCATTTTGAAGTAATATTTACTCATAAGCTGACAATCTTATTTATATCTCAATTGTACAACCATTCTCATGTTAGTGAATGTATTCATGAAAATCAGTTCAGTTTTGGGTTTGCTTGACCATTGCATATAGTTATCACTTATTCAGTTATCAGTATTTTAAATTACAGACTATTTCAGAATCATATTAAACGTTTGGTCTTGTATTCTCAGATATTACAGTTTACATGCATTTATTCTTAGTTATCTCATGTAGTTTAGAAAGTCCTCAACTTATATGCATAGTGCTCCACAATTTCAGTTTATTTATTCAAACCAAGTATAGTTCAGCCACACATGACCAGTATTCATCTAGCAGTCATTTAGTTACTTAGATAATTTAGCATATGACTACGTTTGGTTCAGTATGTTTAGGTATTGGTCCTTAGTAAAATTGTATATTCAGATCCTCGAGTTATGACAGTCTCCATCACATAGCTAAAGACTCAGTATTCATATAGTATCCATGTTTTACCATATCCCAGCTTCTATTCTACTTATATCATTAAAGTAAAGTTTTACAGAAACTAAGGGTAGAGATTCTCCATCTTATCAGAGTATTCTTGTCATTCATGCTTTAAGATATTTTAGTTTTTAGCTTACTCCAGCCTATTGGTGAGTCTGCTTACACTTAGCATGCATGTTTTAAGATTACGTATGAAATCAGTTTTACTTATTGCATTTACCTCTGCATTACTATATTCCATTCTCAACATAGTTGTATAACATTCTTGTATCATTCATGCATTTATGAAATAATTAAGTCACGTGCCATGTCTCCAGAATTCAGTCATGCTTCAGTTATGCATGTTAGTGTAAGAACAGTTCCTCGGTTTAGTTAGTCTCATTTGAGGATGAATGTTCCCAAAGGGAAGATATTGTAAGACCCCACAAAGTTCTAGTTTAATTTACTCCCATATAGCTTGTACTAAAGGGGTCCCAGACTTAGAAAAATTCATCTAAGTGTTAAGACTTAGAACCATTTTTAGCCTTCATAGACTTAGAACCATTTTTAGCCTTCATAATTGGATGATCTTATTTTTTATCCTTATGACCTTAGAATGATGATTTTTAAGTTGATCCATGATTAGGGATGTCAATAGGTCATCTTGGGTAAGTTTTAAATTTTTTGAACATCATTTGGGTGACCAAAATAGCAAGCCAACATAGACTCGCAGCGTTGGCTATCACGTCGGCACCATCGATGCGATGCATCGGTTATCGCATTAGTACTATCAATGCGGAGCATCGGCCACTGCATCACTAGGCACTTTTTCTTACAAAATAACGGGTTTGTAGGGGTAATGGGGTTATTTTCCCCCCATCTTGACCCACCTATATCACAAAATTAAGCCTCTCAAAGGGTAAAATTCACTCATTATCCCACAAATTCTCCTAAGAGCAAAACTCTAGATCATCAAGTCTAATTTAAAGTTCTAATAAATCACTAACAATCTTCACAAAATCAACAATTGAGGTATGTTAGGTGTTCATACTTAGGTTTCTTTCCACCTTTGGAGTTCAAGAACCTCTTTTAAAACTATAAGTTTTTAGATTCATTATTGTCATGCGCAAATTGAGTTGTATTCATGTTTGTGTTGTTATATGGGTTTTAATTCAAGATTTAACTGTAAGTTTCATGAACATAAGATAGCATGTATGTTTATTGATGTAATTCCTATGTTAAAACTCTTGAAATTACAAGTTTAAGTTGTAGTCATGATACTTATGTGTTGTTCATTACCATGTACCCCAAGTGTTTGATAGAATGTCCATGTGAATTGAATAGTGTAATCATGACATGTTATCATGTGTTCTCAGTCATGTACAAGTTCATGACATCCAAGTGTTTGACAAAATGTCTCAGTAAATGAATTGTGAACAATTGACTATTGTTATGCATTCAAGATTTTTTATGTTTAATTATTGATATTATCGAGTCCTGGGGGTATTTATTACCTAAAATCTTGTTGCTTACTTAGTTGCAATAGTTATAGAATAGTCCCAGTAAAGTTCAAAAATAGTAGTACTCAGTCAATAACATAACTCAATAAACTCAGTCCAGTTCAGTCAGTCAACACGATCAGTGCCAGTTTGGTCAAGCCTTGTATATTCTAGTGATCAGTTTAGTGTCAATTTAGTTTGGAGTAGGATTCAGCATCGATCGAACCCAGGGATAGGGGAATTCCTACCAACAGAGGGTTTGACCCTTAGTAGCAGTCCCTACGTTATAGAACTACATAGCCAACATAGGATAAGTTATCCTTCTGCCAGACTTGGATTGATGCCATCACATATACATTTCATGAGTATTTCTTCCAGATTAGGGTTGACTCGGCATTGTTAGTATCCCATGGAAAGGTGCTAACACCCTTCCAACTAAGGTCACAGGTTGGACCCCGAATCAGTCTATAACGGGGTATGTCTGTTATATGAACATTCCCAGAATTATAGTTTCACTCTCGGTATTCAGTAAGGAACTCAGTCAATTTCATAAAACCATGGATATCAGTTATCAGATACTCAGCCAGCAAAATTCAGTACTCAATTTCAATATAATCTCATCTATATGATGTATACCTATATATGAAGTATTGCATATTCTGTATGTTTAGTAGTTATTGTTTTCTATGTACTCTTATCCAGTTATCATACATCAGCCTTACCTCACTTAGCTTACCAATACATTTGCGTACTGATGCATACACTCTCTTTTGGTCTATGATGTCTCATATCATAGGTTCGGATACTCAAGTTCCTGACCGTACTTAGTAATCAGACTATCAGCTACAGTTATAGTGGTGAGTCCTCATATTTTGAGGATAGATTATCTATTTCAGTATTTTAATAGTTTAGTAGTTATTTTAGTCAAAAATAGTTGGGGTTTGTCCCATACACTTTATATTCAGAAAGTTAGAGACTTTCAAACTAACGTAGTCAGTTATTCAATTTTCAAATGTTATTCTTAGTTATACTCGATTATGATATTATTAGTTTAAGAACCTTATGTTTTGTTTTTAGATTTCTTCCATTCAGTAATATATTCAGTGCTCACAGTAGGTACCAATCATAGGTTAGCTTGTAGTCTTTTAAGATTGTAAGCACCGTGTGACGCTAAGGGTATAGTCTCGGGCATTTCAAGTGTTTCTCATGTTGAGGAGGATAGGAAGAAGTTCTTCCATGAGGTTCATCAGTTTTCTAGTTAGGTGTTCGGCTAGTTGACTCAGTTGAAGGTAGTGTATGGGTTCATAATGGTTCTAAATCTTTAATGGTTGCCGAAGTAAAGGAAAAGTAAGATAGGGATCAAAGTTTAGTTAGGTTAAAATAATTAGTTAGAGATCAGAAAGTAGAGTTTTTCTCCCAAGGGGGAGATGGTGTGTTACGTTGTCAAGGCAGGTTATGTGTTCCATGTGTTGAAGATTTGAGGCATTAAATTTTGGCTAAAGCGTACGGTGCATGATATTCCATTCAAAATTTCTCTTGTAAGAGCCCTCCCCTTTCCCCAATGAATAAAGTTCAAGTTTTTCCTCTCAAGGACACAAGGATTAAATCTTTAATTACAAAAAAAACTTCAAGAAATCATCTATTAAGGTATGTGAGAGTTCATCCATGTGTCCCTTTTCACCAATGGAGCCCAAAAACCTTTCTTTTAATTAAAATATGGATTTTTTCATTTATTATGAAGTTTATATGTTCAAGATGCATTTAAATCATATTTCTTCTTAGTAATGTGACTCAATTCATGTCCTAGTATGATCCCAAGAAAAGATTGGTTATCTCATGTCTCAAGTTTTGATTTCCCATGTTGTGTTCAATTGAATTTTATGTCATAATATTGAATTGTGAATTTATCCATGTAATCATGTTGTTTTTACATGTTTTAAGACATTCCTATGTTTAATTCCATGATTCCCAAGTGTTTGATTAAATGTCTATACTTTTGGGTCTTCGAATCATAATTGCTTATTACAGTGTTTCAAGTTTGATATCTTATTATATACTCATTCAGTGTTGATGGGTTATGAACACCCAATACCTATGTATTTTTACATATTTGTGTTTTCAAGTAACAAGTCAGTTAGAATCATGATTGTATTCCCATATTCAGATTATCATTTTTATAATGAACTCTCCAGTTTTAATTCAAGTTAAAAACATCAATTTACATGTTCATAGTTACTTCAGATTATGCATGAACTGTCAGTTTTCAGAATACCATGTTTGAGCATATCAGTCATCGATGTATATACCAGTTTATGATTCTAATGTCATTCAGTTAGAAGTAGGATTTAGAACTGAGAGAACCCAGGTATGGGGGCTCACCTACCAGTATAGAATGTAACCCTTAATAGCAATCCCAGAGTTATAGAACTATGTAGCCAGTGTAGGTTTGAGATGTCAACCTGCCAGTTTAGAGTTGATAAATATCTCATGAGAGAACCTTCTAGTATAGGGTGACTGATTAGTCCTTTGGGACACCAGTTTAGTAGATCCACATAGCCAGTGTTAGTACCCATGGCATGGTAATAACACCGTTCCAATTGGGTTTACAGGTTGAACCCCAATTATCTTAGATTGGAGCATGTTGGTTATATGATACCTCTTATATTCTTAGTATAGCATTTTGTGTATTCTCATTCCAGGTTTGCTTGACCAAGTGTACAGACTTTAAGTTATACAGTTTACAGTCTTTTAGATTTCTAACTTATTTTAGATTAAAAATTTATGCTTGGTCTTGCATTCTCAGATATTACAATTTTCACGCATTCATGCTTAGTTATCTCATGTTGTTCAGTTAGTCCTTACCTTATATGCATAGTACTCCATAGTTTCAGTCCAGTTATTCAAACTAAGTATAGTTCAGTCTTATATAATCGGTATTCAATCATCAATTAATCAGTATACAAATACCAATTATTCAGTATTCAGGCGTTAGTTATTTAGTATTCAGCTGTCAATCATTCAGTTAATCAGATCATCTTAGTACAGGCTATGTTTGGTTTTCTATGTTAATGCATTCATGCTCAGTATAATTGTATATTCAGATACTCAAATTATGTCAGTTTTCTTCTCGTAGTTTCAAACCCAGTATTCATACAATATCCATGGTTTACTATTTTCCAGCTTCAGTTCTACTTATATTATAAAAGTAAAGTTTTTAAGAAACAAAGTGTAGTGATTCACTAGCTTATCAGATTATATTTGTTATGCATGTTATAAGATAATTCAGCTTTTAGTTTATCTTACTCTTTTGGTGAATCTACTAACACTTAGCATGCATGTTTTTTAAGATTTTATACCTATTTAGTTTTTTGTATTCCACTCACCCCCACTTACTCAGTACATTCCAGAAGTACTGATCCACATATATGTCTATATTCTACCTTATCTCATAATGTTGGTACCAATTATAGCCTACGCATCATAATCAGGCAGTTATAGCTTTCATCTAGCAGGTGATGAGTTCTCCTATTTTGGGGACCCCAATAAGATTTAGTTCCTGTACTGTGTTGTATTTTTTATTTTCCATATGTATTGATTAGTGGTAGTTGGGGGAATGTCCCAGCTATCCATAGTCTATATAGTAGAGGCTTCATAGATTCCAGTCAGAGTCAGTCATGTAATTTGAGTTCTTTCCTCAGTTTTATCAAATTGTAAATTTTTATCAATTACATACTTATTTAGATTTCATTATGATTATGTTTCTGCATAGCAGAACTAGCTATTTAATATATTGAATCAATTTCTTAAGCAGTATGCTAGCTCATGGGTTAGCTTAGGATCACTTATGGTTCCAAGAATCGTGTTATGACTAGGGGGTAGTCTCAGGTCATGATAAACTTCGTATCAAAGCATATAGTTCAAGTGTCCTAGGGTGTCTATAAAGCTGTGTCTGGTAGAGTCTTGCAGAATGGTACGGAGACATTTGTACTTTTCCTTGAGAGGCTATAAGGTATTTAGGAAATGTTTCCCTTCTTTTCTGTCTCAGATCGTGCAGTATAAGTGTTCTCTAAGGAACTTATGCAGATTCCTATATTAATCCATTTGTGTCAACTATGCCTTATTCTTGAGGCAACAAAAATAGTAATGCTTAAATTCCTATAGATAGAATTTTCTCAGACAGTTTCCACTGACATTTATGTGATTACACATGGTCTAGAAAGTATCCAAGTAGTGCTTTTAAGTTCTAAAGTTTGAAAGACTTTATTGATGTTCATGAAAATCGCGCTTTAAGACAAAGTCAGATGTGCTTTCATATCTATTCTCAGAATCCTTTGATAGCATATGATATAGAGTTAGAAGAATGAACCCAGAAGTTGCAGTGTATGTAAGAATTTATGTATGTTGATCAAAATTATATGTTGTTGATGTTGGGTATATTAGGGTGATGGTAATTCTGATGGTGTAGGGAGAAATATAAGTTTAGCGATTTGATATTAGTAGGCTATAATGTAAGACAATGTGGTTCATTAAAGGTTTGGGGATATCCATGTTAAGTGTTAGAATCTAAGTTTGAATCTTGTATGATTTATCTAATCGAAAGAATAGTTAAAACTCTTGATAGTGTGAGCTTAGTGTCAAGTGTTACCCCTAAAAATTCTAAGTTAGTTGGTGTTTACGCTATTGTATGAAGATTGTTTGGACTATAGAAATTTAAGAATTCTATCTTAGAAGGAAGTATTAGCAGTGGGTTTTACATTGTTAGGTGTAGTCCTTCAAGATGAGATTATTATCTATGTGTGTTTTTATATCTTAGACACGAGTAAAATGGTTGTAATTCAGTTTTGAATTTATTAAGGGGTTCACAAACATAGAATGATATCTTAAACCTAAGGGGGGATGATAGAATAAGTAATCAAGTCAGGCTCTCAAATTTTAGTAGTAATGCCAGTGTGTTGTAGAATAGCAGTAAGGGAGGAAGATACCCAACCCATTCTTGTCTTAGTGTAAAGTGTTGTATTTCAGTCATCACGACATCTACTTATGCCTAACAAGTCATCCCTATGATCATAGTTCATATTTATGCACTTTCCAGAGAATCATGTACGCTTCCAAATCCTAGTATGAGGAGTTCCAGTTCTCTCAGCAGTACAAATCATATTCCATGAAATCGTGAACTCCAAACTCAGGTTATGCAGCTCATTACTCATGTACTCTTGCTTTATAGAATGTTCAGCTACAGGTACACATGGTACGCTCTTAATGATCAGCAAAATTAAGATTATGTCATGATTATCCCTAGTTTATATCTCTTTGATGAATTCATGCTTTTGGTACTCTATTCTTCAGGCCTCGGTTAAGTGTCCAAGTTATACATAGTATTCTTTCATGTTTCAGGTCCTCATGGTCTAACCTTTCGGTGACCTCTTCTTATGTAATTATAGTGGTGATGAATAATTATTTAGATGGGAGAGAGTAAATATCTCATATTGGGGAAAGTTTGTTTCATTCTTGTTGTATCTCAGGTTATAAGTGTGAAGGATGATTGAGGCAGAGCTCTTGATGTATGTCATGGTTAATTGAGAACTCCATGTGTGTCTTGTGAAGAATAGTGCGAGAAAGTTGTTATTGTTAGAGTTTTAGAGAATATGAGAAATATGATTTTGTGGTTTTATTCCTAGAAGTTCATGTGTGGTTATAAAGATAGGCTTGAATATCATGTTGGTGTATAAGTGGATAAATGCATTGTGTGTTATTGAATTCCTAGTAAGGGGTTGAATTTAGTTGTTAGAGTGGTACGAAGAATTATTCTTGAGATGGGAAGTGGTGAAAATGCACAGGGTATTGAATTCATGGTTCAGACTAGTATTACAGTGTTATGTGTAGACTTTGTAGATTCGAGTAGGCTTGATCATTGTGAGAGAATTCAGTTCAGCTCGGACTTCAGTAGATAGAGTTATTAGTCCCCATGTGAATATTTTAAGTAGCCTCAAGTGAAGTGCAATTTTGAAGTGGAATGTATAGTTGAGTGTAAGCTTTCAGTATGATTCAGTCCGTATAACCAATAATCCAGTCTAGCAAGCGGACGGACAAGTTCCTATGGTTTTCTATCTTTCCATCTAGTCATACTACCCGGAGTCTCATTGTCACGACCCAATTTTTGAGTCATGATAGCACCTACCACATTCCACAGCCGATACCATAACCTGGAGCTAATGCAATGGGTTACCTTGATAGAAACGTCCACCATGGACCCTATATGTGAACATAATATAAACAATAACATGCCAGACCTAAATACAACCGATATTCAAATACCTATCCAAAGACCTGATAGTATTAGCACAAGAGCGTCTAGACTTAACAATAGAATCTACAACTCAAAGTCAAAGATGTCTTAACTAATCTCATATATTTGTCTTAAAAACAAAAGACAAATAAAGATAGAGAGAAAAGAGGGCAACTCAAACTCCAAGAGCTCATCCTATCTACGAATGATCAACGCGGCACGAATCCAACTCAACAACGGCAACTAGAACCTGGTTCTGCACCAAAATATATAGAAGCAAATTATGAGTACCAAAACAGGGGTACTCAGTAAGCATCATCGGCTGACTAAGCTAAATTGTAATACAAAGATGATATAAAGTAAGAAATAACTTAAAGTCAAGGTATAGGATCGAACCTGAATCTTCTCCCATATCACTGTAACAATATCTATACTACTAAGGCAATAGCACGATATACTATATCAATAGACTTCATAATCATCATATCAAATAAGTATCATTTTAGAAGAATAAAGTCACATACCCAATATCAATCATGTCATTTCATATTCAACACATACACATACTAAAGTATAAAACACAAGACTTACCACAACGTCCCATACCGTCGGGAAGTACATGTAAAAGAACACAACCAAGAACTCATCACAGCGTCCCATACCATCAGAGAGTACAACAAAAGATCAACCAATAATACAATAAGGCATAACTACTCCACACTTGCCGGATCCACGGGTAGCACAACCCCGCCATGGCTTATTACCGAGAACCACATTCAATATCCATACCGTAATTTAATCACAATAAAACCAATATTGTTATATCATAGTTATATTGTTACTAAATCTCTAGCTCATTGAGAAACTCCATCTTTTATTCTATAGAATTTAACCTCCATTTCCATAAGCCACTACATTACAAGTCTTATAGTTACTAACCATCACTTAAGGAACGGATACAAGTTACCCATACTATTCGTTATTCATCTATCCCAAGGCCATTGTCTAACTAGTATTTCCATGGTATAAGTCACCAATTAAACCACCTCAATATCACATATTAGAAGTTGACCTAATGATTAATCATGCAATACTAAGTCTATTATCATTAAGCATATTACAACTTTAAGGACTAATTTTCATATTTTAAGCAAGTAAGGTTCACCAACTAGTTTACTAGACTTCTAGTATTCAAGTCATAGACATTTAGTAGAAACCACTAGTTATCACCTAAGCCACTTTACTAGGTGAAATTCCATAATAGAACCATTAGTCCATGTCAAGTAGATTTACTAGGTGAGCCATAGGTTCCACATAAGATTACGCATGTCAATTAGCCTTAACCAAATACTAGGAATATTTTACCTCTCATTATCAAATGGAGTCAACAAGGTTCATGTCTCTTATTTAGTGAATATATGAAAAGAATGAATAACCATTTATTTAGATCAAGAAAAACAACATGTCCCAAGAACATAAGTGGTTTGGCCCCACATGGCCTAACCTTACAAATATTCATACATTTACGTAAATTTGCCCCACACGACATCATAACCTCTTTACCCTCTTTCGAATTCATAGGGCATTATCATAACATCAACATATCTTCCGAATTCACCGGCCATTATCATAACATCAACATATCCTTCAATTCACCAGGTATCATCATAACATAAACATATCTTCTAGATTCACCAGGTATCATAATAACATCAACATATCCTCCGAATTCACCGGGTATCATCATAACATCAACATATCCTCCGTGTTCACCAGATTTCATCATAACATCAACATATCCTCCGAATTCACCGGGTATCATCATAAAATTAACATATCCTACGGATTCAGCGGGTATCATACAACATCAATGTTTCCCAAGGCAACAACATATACACACATACATAGCCACGTCCATGAACACATATTATTTCATAATAGTGGAGTAATAAGGATGTAACATAATATCTACCATTCTACCTTGCTATTAATCATCTCAACATAAAATGAGTGTAAGCATGAGTATTCATACAATATATATATATATATATATATAACCACCACTCTTCCAAGGCTATCCATATCATGACCAGAAAGTAATCAATCAAGTAGATACATTATCCAACCATTGACCATATCTATAATTTGATAATCGAGTTTAATAATCAATATGCAAACAAAGTAACTTAGACATTTATCAAGTATCTAGGTCTGTAAGGGATTTCATAGTTCAAGCTTAAGGTGGGTCAAGTCCCACACCTAAATCCAAAGAATGCCAAGGTTTACTATCACAAGACTAACTTCTACCCAGAATTAGGCTTAGCTATCTAAATCACACCATAAGGGCTTATCAATCCTTATTAAGCCTCTAGGGGAAATCTTCTTCAAGTATTCTTTCTAAGTAAACCCAATCACCAAGGTCATTTCCTAAATAAGCAATTTATATGTCAACACACCCTTAAGGTTAGTGAACAACATCGCCCTTATCTACTAGAGCAACTAACGTATTCTCATACTAGTCATGAGATTACAAGTAGGACTATCCAAGGTACTAGGCTAGAGGTCAAACATCACACTTTTCAAGTTTAATAGCCTATAATAACCAACTAACCACAAGTCTCATCATTTAATCAATTATCATCTAAAACGCAGCCCAAACGCGCAAGATATCAACAATTATACTATAATCAAGATTAATCTAGTCTACAAGTAAGCCTAACCTAACTTGAGTTTAAGAAACTCACGTACCAATAAGATTTTGCTTTCCTCTTCTTAAAGCTTCCTCTTTCCAAAGCCAAGCTATCATAACACAATCTATAAGCATTACAACAAGAATAACCATACCCATTATGGCACCATTATGACATGGGTCCATAATGACACCAAACCCTCAATTGGGTTTTACCATTGGAAAAAGAGTTTCCAAGACCAACCCATTGTTCAACTATCTTTAGGGAATTATAACCCTCAAACAATTTGAGTGAATCAATTAAATTTGGGGCTACAATTAATCCTCAATGATTTAGGGGTTTTGAGTCAAGAAATCATGATCAATGCCAAACTAGAAGACATTTTACCTTAGATTATAGCAAGATTAAATTGCACAAGTTATTTAAACTCCAATTCAACCCACAAGACTCACTTAGAAGATTTCACACCCCATTAGGATTTTAGCCAAAGATGGAGGCACAAAATAGCCTAATTTTTTGTGAAACCAGCCTTTAAATAGGGTTGCCCAACCCTCAGGTCTCGCGATTGGACCACCCTCCTATCTGTGATCGTGGTACCATAGTCGTGCCCTATCTTTCACGAACGCGACATCTTAATCTATGCAAGGCATGGCTGAAGCTTGGAACTTGGTTTCAAGCTATGGCCAATACCTCGAGATACTTCCTAGGTCTGTTTCAAATAAATAAGATATGTAATCACATAGTTTTTGATGTTCCACATACGTTGGCGAGATTGAATTTCGTATTTAGGGTCTATTACCAAAGTTTTTGCTTGGTGGTCAATTAGGATCACCGAAGACTTCAAATTGGGAAAGTGGTTCCAAAAACCTAACGAACTATCAGGTTACTGAACTATCAGTTCCCGCAAGTCACTTATGAATTAGGATGGGTATAGAGAAGCTCTATTAGTGGAAATAAGCAAGAACACAAACAATGAAGGGTCATTACACTCATGAATATGGTTATTCCAAGAGGTAATTTGTTTACATATGGGTAATTTACAAATTTGGCTCAGTTTATGCATCATGCATCAGTTTTAGATTCCATATATTCAGCACTAATTTAGTCTGTAAGTGTCTTGTGCATTGTCTCAGTCTTTCCTTAGTATTTCAGCCAAGTAAGTATCATTCGGGGGATGAAATATCCCTGGGGGTGTATTATAATACCGTGAGTATTCAAGTCCTAAAACACTCATCTTTTCTTGATGAAACCAAATCAAACTTGAGGTAATGATTACTCATAAGTTGACTCTCTCATTTTTATCTCAGCCTCATAGCCATTCTCATGGCGTTGCATGTATTTATGAAATCGGTTCAGTTCATGTATCATGCTCAGACTTAGTTATGCAATCATATTCCAAGTTATGCATATACAAAATATGATCTCAATTATCTTTGTACTATAAGTCTAACCAGTCCCATTTGAGGATGAATGATTCTGAGGGGGAGATAATGTAACACCCCATATTTTTTGGGCTACACTTTGAAGCGTCGTTCTTACAAGTGCTACCTCTAATCCCAAGATTTTTCTTTGAATACATAATTCATGATCTTTATCCTAGTGTGTGAAGTACTTTTGAGGTGAAAAATATTTGTAGGAATCACTTAGAATGAAGTTGAGCTAAGAGCATTTGACTCGGCCAAATTTTTGTATTTGATTTTACAAGAGTATACTTTGAACGTGTATAACTTTTGATATACGTGGACTTTTTTAGATCAATACACACGAAATGATAGATAAATCATTCATCTTTCTAACTATACCTATTTTGCCATAATCCGATACCCAAGCAAATAGTTAAAGCCATTTATGTGAGAGGCCGTGAGAGCGCATGATAAGCCTGCGCCACCCGGGTTATTGCATTGAGATAAAGCAAGCGTCGTGGGGGATACTTCCCTGGGATAATAGGTGCAAAACCTGGTCTATTCCTACTCTGTTTTAACTTCTTAAGGCTCAAGGATTACTTTGGTCCTTTCCCCTCAACCCTAAATGTCCAAAAGACGATTTATAGCATCCAAAAGTGCATTATTTGCCCATCTTCCTCAAAATTTCTCATGTAAGAGCCCTCCCCTTCTTCTTCAAATGCCTCTGAAGAAAACCTTCTCCCTCCCCCAAGAACAAGAATTCAATTCCTTTCTCCCCAAGAAATCAATAATTCAAGTTCCCTAAGTTCAAGAACTCTCAAGAAAGCATCAAGAATAGAAGTTTTCCTTTCAAGTTAAAAGCATAAGGTATGTGGGGTGTTCATTCATGGGTCCTTTTACCCATGGAGCCCAAAACCCCCTCTTTAGAATTAAATAATGGATTTTTCTATCATTATTGTATTATGTATTGCTTAATATGGGTTTAATTCATGTTTTCATGGTGATTTTAATTCAATTCAGCCCATGCATAATTCCATGCAAGATTCGATTTATTCATGCATTGAATTTGAGTCTTTCATGTCCTATTTCAAGTAAATTCCATGTTAAATCTACAATTTATGATTTCAATCATGTATTCATGTTGTTTACACCTATTTAAAGTATTCCCATGTTTAAAACCATGATCCCCACATGTTTGATAGAATGTCTATGTTTATGGGTTTTGAACCATGATCTTTTACTCTAGTTTTTAAGCTTGTTATTACATTAAGTGATCATTTAGTTACACAATACCTAAGTGTTTTTACATAAATTTAGATTATTTCAGCAATGATTTAGTTAAATCACGAATTCTATTATTTACTCAATTGGTGTAATCATGATGAGCACTATAAGTTATGAAATAATATTCAGTCAAGCTTATTTTAGTTCAGTTCCAGTGTCAATTCACTTGGGAGTAGGATTTAGCACCGAGCGAACTCAAGGATAAGGGCACACCTGACAATAGAGGATGTGACCCTTGGTAACAGTCCCCGAGTTACAAAACTATGTAGCCAATGTAAGGTTAGAGATGTCTACCTGCCAGTTGAGGGCTGACAAGGTGTTTACCTAACAGTTGAGGGTGACACATATCTCATTAGAGAACCTACTAGTTGAGGGTGACTCTTTGGTCCTTCAGGACACCATTTTAGTGGATCCACATAGCCAGTGTTAGAACCCATGGCACGGTACTAACACCCTTTCAATTGGGGTTACAGGTTGGACCCCAATTAGCTCAGATTGGAGAATGTCAATTATGTGATACCTCTCACAGTCTTAAGACAGTATTCAGTGCATATTCAGTTCAGGTTCGCTTGACCAAAGCATATAGATTTACAATTATTCAGTTATACATATTTCAGTCTTTCAGTTTACAGATTATTTCATAAATATGTATATTCTTGGCCTTGCATTCTCAGATATTATAGTTTTCATGCATTCATGCTCAGTTATTTCATGTTGTTCAGTTCGTCCTTATATCATTTGCACAGTACCACATGCATTTCAGCCAGACCTCATCTCATATACCAGTATATTCAAAGTACTGATCGCATACGTTTCTTTGTGCTATGTTGTCTTGTAACATAGGTTCGGACATGCAGTTTCCTGATCACTCCTAGACATCTCTGAGTACCAGCAGCAGTAGTGGTGAGTCCTCATCCATCGAGGACATGATTGCGTATTCTAGTTATTTTTGAAGTTTTTTATATTCAGTTAGATGAAGTTAGTTTGGGGCATGTCCCATCAACTCCTCAGTCAGTTAGAGGATTTTTAGACAAACAGTTAGATAGCCAGTCAGTTAATTTCAATTTTTATCAGTTATTACAGATATGACTATATTACGTATTTCAGCATTTTTGGTTTTTTAATAGTTTATCAGCTTATCTTCTACATATATTTATATCAGTGCCATTTTATTCTGTGCTTACATTAAGTACCAGTTCATGGGTTAGTTTATGGTCACTTGTGACCATAAGCACCATTGTCGTGGCTAGGGGTAGCCTCGAGTCATGACATTGTGAATACACAAAAGTATGCATGAAGTAAAGTATAGACATGTTCAAAGCATCGGTATTGTTGTCAAAGTTTCCCAACTTGAATCGTTGTACAAAAATAAACATTTTGATAGAATTTCTTGCATCTGGAAACACTTCACCATTAATACGGACTTTGACGATTCAGTATAAAGGTGTTCCTCAATGTTGTCTGTACATTTAGGTCCGGATATTATAGCAAACTCAATAATAAAAAATTGAGAATAGTTTCCTATATGTAAACGTGAATTTCATCCAGGTTGTCTTGCTCTATCTCGAGCATTAGTAAATGTTTGGAAATCTGACCCTGAAAGTTACACTGAGGCATGTCTAAAAAGGAACCAAATATTATTTGACGGAAAAGATTTTGAACTTCTTCACCAAGATAATTCTTTATGTCTGATCCAAAATCGAGGTTGCAATAACTACCGAAATGCAACGAATGCGCAGGGACATTTTTTATCCTGTATTTCAGACCCTATTGGAAATGAAAAAGACATCATATGTAAGTCTATATGCTCAAAACATATACAGTACCTATGTATAATAATAACATATACATAAAAAAAATGATGTATATAAACTAGGCATTTCATTACATATCTAACAACATATCAAAACTTATGTATATGTTAGACATATACATATGTAATGTCCATTGCCTCAAATACACATAACAAAATTGATAACATATACATAAAAAAATATGATGTATATGAACTAGGCATTTCATTACAAGTTTAATAACATATCAAAATTTATGTATATGTTTAGCATATACATATGTAATGTCCATTGCCTCAAAAACACATAATAAAATATAATCCCAAACATAACTTATGTATATGTTCAATAACATTTAATGAATAATTTATGTGTACAACACATACATACTTACTAATATATAAACACCCGGTCAACACACATGTATATGAATTGTACATATCATTGTAGTTCAAACAAATGCATCATCACATATGTATATGCCTAATATATACAAAGAGTTATTTTGTATTTATACAGGAAACTTCTAAAAAACTTCAAATTGATGAAAAAATCCAAAATTTGTAGAAGAACTAACAATCATCCCTTATTAATTATTAGTTTTAAAATCTCATATTACTGGGGAAAAAAACACAAAAAATCCAGAACAAAATTAACAATAAAAATCAAAATCAAAAAATAAGAAATACCTTTGATAGACATGGTCGTACAGTATCATCTTTTTTGGCTTTTCTTGACAATTCTCACATTTATTTTTTCAACCTTCCAGCAGCAACTTTATTAAGCTTTTTCATCTTGATGGGGTCGTTACGATGGTTTGATCTGTTTTCAACAAAGTTAGGTTCCACGTAATCAAATACTTCAGGAACAAACCCAACAACCAGTTTGTTGGTTCATTATACTCTAACTGGGTTAATCCTAAACTAAAAGAAGGAGAATCATCCATTTACTAAGTACTATGCTGTCAATTTAGTACTTGAAATAGACGATTTTGAAAATAAAAAAGGAGAATCCAGATATCCAAACTATATTTTGGTAAAGTAGAAATCCAAAAAATTACTTAATTACAACATGCAAGAATTAGTTCATTCGAAATCTCTAATTTTCAGTAAGTAAAGAAAAAAAATTACTAACCTCATATCTTAAAAATTCATAATGTTAAAAGGAGATTAAGTTAAAATTGAATGTCAGTGAGTTGCAGTTGAACTCAAACAGGATTGATTTCGAAAATGATAACCGCCCCTTGATTACAGCCTTTTTTTAGAAGAAAACCCATGAGAGAAAAACCATAAGCTATGTATATGTACTTTAAAAGAGAGTAACTTAAAAAGTGAGATTTTTGTAATATGTTTAGGGAGATGGAATTTTTTGTAATAAGTAAAACATAACTTGTGGGTTTGTGTAATTTTTAGTTAAATGATATTGTTCCCACACTCAAATGGAGCCTATTTTTATACAAATTAGAGAGCCACCGAGTCTAATTACATAGACAGTAGGGGTGTACAAAAACCGAATCGATCAATAAACTGAACCTTTAAAAATGTTAACTACAAAAAAAAACTGCATTTAGCAAGAGACCGATAACGTTGCTAATCAACAGAAATTCATCGCTAAATCCATTTAGAGATGGATCAGCGACAAAATATTATTCGTTGATATATTGCGCATTGCTAACCATTTAGCAACGGAAAAATAAAATCTGTTGCTAGATTTGCAACAGAATAGAGACGTCCTATATCCGTTGCTATATTTTAGCAACGAATATATTCGTTGTTATATTTATAAGTTTCATTACTAATTTCATGTTGTATTTCATCATTTTGATTATTTCCTAACCAAATATTTCATTGTCAGTCCATCACTAAAAATTCCCAATTTTTGTGACAAAAAATATTTTTCTCAACCCGTTGCAAATGTTTTAGTTTGGCAATGAGTAATTTTGTCGCTAAATCTGTCGTCATTACTTTTATATCTTTTATATGTATTTTAAATATTAATAGAATATTATAAAATTCTTATTATACCCAATATTCATATAAAAAAAGTCACATATATATAGACAGCAAAATCTTCTTATAATATCCAACATGTATATAAAAGAACCTATATATATAGATAGAAAAAGTCTAAACATCCTTAATACCAAACATAGCAACATCTAAACACATAAGTATGTCCAAAACATCCTCAATACCTACATCCATCAAGTGTAATTTTTTGTTGCACAATTTTAAACGTTTCAATAAAATAGACCATCAAAAACCAAAAAAATAGACCATCAAAAACCAATGCACTGATCGTCAAAAGCATCACAACTGATCAAGATCATTGCAATCATCATTTAAGGAATCAAGATCGTCCAAAGGAGTAGCCGGAGGTGTGACAACTGATCGTGAAGAAACCAACTTTTGTACCTCTTTAATGACAATAGGAAAAAAATGATTTTTAAGTGCGGGAATCAATCGCTTCACAAACTCATCCAAATACGAATCTGTAGCTGGTACCAATTCATGTGAAGCTTAAGATGAATTCTTTCCACAAAAAATACATAGAGTTTGGCCGTAGTAGCCTTTGGCTTCTGATCCAAGACCAAATACTCTTCGCTTCTTTTCTCCTCCGGCAGCTTGGTAATATGCTTCAATTTGATCAATAATAGATTCTGATAATGTTTTTTCTCGTAATATTTCTTCAAATCTTTCCTGTAATAGTGGAAGTAAAATTATAACGGATTGTACTTACTAATGATTAGATACCAAAAAGTACTTTAAACTAAAAAATGAGAATTAAGTAAACTACTACATTAAGATTTAATCTTACATGGACGATTCGGGAACGTTCATCAATGAAAGATTTTCCATCATGACCATGTGTGTGAAGATGCAAATGTAACTCACTTGGTGTCAGATCTCGACCCATTTCAGCAGCATGTAAAAAAGAAGTATTGAGCATTGTACTAGAACAAAACTATTGGAACATTTCATGTAAGCCAAAAATATTTGTAAAGCCATAATTCAAGTGGAACGTAGTTGGTCATCAAGTAAATATTATTAGTCGCGTGATCAGAACTATGTTATCCAATACATTGTTCTTACTAAGCAATGACTGGAAAGAGATTGTTGAATTTCATTGCATCAAATTTACTGAGAATATATGCTAATAATGAACATTTAGAAATTTCCAGTTAGATTCCAATGTGAAGGTTATATAAGATGAAAACCAATCACATAAAACAGACAAGTAATTTCCAGAATCATAAGGTCTGAATACGTAAATATATGAATCCTCGGTAATATACCACTCTGCGACATATAAGCACAGTTTACATTGCAGTTTTTTAGGTTACAAGACAATAACAAAACACAACATACCAAATACAACACAGGAGATAGAAACAGTGAGAAGTGATTAACATTTGAGATAAACAGTAAACAGAAATGCAACAATAGCATAACGTTGAACTAACTTTAGACTGTCTCACAACAAATTACAGTTTAATACTTGAAATATATACTTACAAGTCTCTTTCGGTACTCTCCAATTGAGATAGATCCTCCCGTTTGAGTTTCTGCAGCGACTTTTTTGCGTCCACGAAGAATCTGTACATTTATTTTGGACTTTTCAACACACTTTGGATCTGCCGAAAGTCACTGCCAGCTTTCCCAGATATCTTCATGCATAAAATCTTGCTGAATCCCTTTCTCTTTGATTTTAGCAATGAAATTTCTATACATAGTTGCTGCCTTACTCTACCAGTGTTTCTTTACTGCAGCATCAGTAATGGAAGAAACCCAATAGAAGTGTTTCTGAAATAAATTTCCAAGATAACACATTAATATCGTATTTATAAAAATAAGTATACTTTACAAAATCAATTATGATGAAGATGTATACCTTGAATTCCCCAAAATAGCCATCTTTTATGTCATATGAGACACCTTTCCAATTGACTCCATTATGATCAAGTTCATTTTTGAAAGACTCGTGTATCATATTAGAGCATGCTTTAGAAGGTTGCAATCTATATCAATGTGAAGACATTATTTAGAGGTTACTATAATTAAAAAATAATATATAATAATAATTGACAAAAAATGGACTAACCCTGTAGAAGTTATAGTAACAAGGGTCCGCACATGGCTCCGACTGGAATTACTTTCTCTATTTGTGTTGCTACGAGATATGTCCTCACCTACTTGGTTAGTTTGTGAAGACGTACCTATAGTTGTTGGGTTGGTCTGATTTAGAGTAGTAGGAGACGTATTACCATGATTAAAAGTTGGAGCACCTACGCCACCAACTGTTTGTGGTGCAACTATAGGAGTGGGAATAGTAGGCATGTTTGCAGTACGAACAGGCATATTAGTCCTAGCTGCTGACTTGCCCACACGCCTTATGCTTCCTCGACTTGTACCTCTTCCTCGAGTCATATCTATTAAAAAAATTATACTTGTTAAAGTAGAAAGAAGATGGCAATTTTACACAAAAAGTCACAAATACCTTACAGCAACATACCTCACTGTCATTCTGGAATCCCATGTAACATTGGAATACTCACAATAAAAACCAAGAACAGATCAAGAACCACCAACATAATAAGAACCACCAAAATACTCACAACAAGAATCACCAACAGATCAAGAATCACCAATAGAACTACCAAAATACAACAAAATACTCCCATTGTAATTCTTCCCATAAGAATTCCTCCCAAATGAAGAACCAACAACAGAACAAAAACAACCAATAGAATCATCAAAATACTCACAACAAGAACCACCAACAGGTCATGAACTACCAACAGAACCACCAAAATGCTACAGAATACTCCCATTGTAATTCTGTCCACAAGAACTCTCAAATGAAGAACCAACAACAGATCATCAACCAAAAAAAATAAAACATATATATATGTGGAGATAGAAAGCGGACAGGAAGTTGATTATGTTCAGCCATTTTCAAGGATGAAGTCGATTAGTTAAGACACTCACCTATTTGGTTTCTTAGAGTAGATGTACCTTCTCTTGTTTTATTCATCTGATTTAGAGCAGTCAGAGATGATACGGGAGTTGTATGGTTGCTACCATCACCAGAAGTTTGAACCGTTGATCTAATTTGAGGAATCAATGGTTGAACTTGATTTGTATTATTTTGACCACCTATGACATCATCTTGAGAAGTAACAATAGCAGGAGTGGGAACAGTAGGTATGTCTGCAGTAACATCATTATTACTCCTAACTGCAGACTTGCCTCCACGCCCTGTTCTTCCGCGACCTCGACCTCTAGTCATATCTATAAAAAAAACTGTATTAGTTAAAGTGGAAATAATATGCAAACTTAATAATACCAAGAGAAACAAACAACAATATATAGATAAGGTATTAGAAAATGTAAAAGCACAGTTGTAGCCTAAGAAAATGAAAGAGTCAAAAATTGAGAAGTAGATCATAAAACCAATTGAAGCAACAAGTTTTGTGTAAACAAATAGACAAAGAAAATGATACTAGTTCGACAAAATGGCTGCTCACAAAATAAAAATAAGATACAATAGCATATTTTTTATCAAGCACTAATCGCTATTTGTGTCTTTTTCCAAAACTTTCTCTTCATCTTCCTCAGTTTCCTCAGTTTCATACTCTTCTTCTGTAGCATCCTCTTGGTTGTCATGATGTTCTTGTAATAAACCATCATCAGTGACTTTATCCATTTCAATTAATCCACCATTTGCATCATGTAAGTGTATGCTTTCATCTGTGGCAACATTCATGTCTATCTTGTAGACTTGAACTTCTTCAACTTGAAATGGAATATTTAGTTCTATAGCTGTCTCAATTTCCTCATCGAATAATTGAACAACATTTTGAGGTTTGATATTCAATACAGCTACCCAATCATCCTTGTCCTTTTTCTTGATAGGATAAGACACATAACACACTTGAGTTTCTTGCATTGTCAGAATAAAAGGTTCATATTTTTTATATCGGCGACAATGGTTAATATCAACCAATTTATACTGATTATTCATTTTAACACCAACATCCATAGTTGGGTCAAACCATTCATATTTGAATAGTACAGTTCGCTTTAAAGGTGTTTCGCGGTATTCCACTCCTAGAATCTTTTTTATCCACCCGTAGAAATCACCAAAAGTTGGATCTGAAATACAAACTCCACTATTCATTGTTGATCTTGCGCTACCATGAAAATCTGTATGAAACTTGTATCCATTAACAAAATACACCGAATGAGATGTAGTGCCTATCAATGGTCCACGAGCAAGACTACATAGGAATTCATTGTCAATATGATTGAGCCGCACCTATTTAGAAGATTATAAAATTTAGTTCAATTTCATAAGTTAATTTAAGTGCATAATGGTATAAAAGATCTTAATTTTTAAAGCCTTACATATTGCTTGAACCATATAGAGAAATTTGCTTCAAAGCTCTCAATTATTTGATCTTGAGAGACATTTGGAAATTCTTATTGCAAACGTTGCACAAACATATTTCATTTAAAAAAAAAAAGATTTCAATTTCAAGTCATGATTTATGAATATGCTTATAAAATTTAGTTGATACAACTAACTTTGTTACCTTACATATGGATCAACCTCTTCACAATTTAGCAAAATGTAAGTTTGGGCAGCGTTGATTTCCTGAAAAGTTAGATTCCTCTTTTTCTTATTCTCCCCATAATCGTTCGGGATGGGTGAATATTGATAAATTTCCTTCAACTTCTTCCACAATACCACCATCATCATTTCGATCCACATTATGATTGCGTGTCATGACATATGGTTCAAAATAATGAGAAAATAATAGTGTTGACACTGCATCAAGTAAGCTTCACATATATAACCCTCAACACTTTCTTTATTTCCAGCCATTCTTTTAAGACTCCCAAGATACCTAAATAGAAAAATGGATAAACCATCACATTTGAAAAGTAAATAACAACATTATTCTCACAAGTTAAACTTGAATTTTTGCATTACCTTTCAAAAGGATACATCCATCGATATTGTACAGGTCCAGTAATCTTTGTTTCTTATGGAAGGTGCACAGGCAGATGTTCCATTGAGTCAAAGAACCCAGGAGGAAAAATACGTTCTAACTTACACAAGATTTGTGGAATATCTCCCTGTAATCTCTCCATTTCATCCACTCGAAGAGTAGCCGATGTAAGATCTTTAAAGAATAAGCTCAATTTTGTAAGTGCCTACCATACATTATTTGGAAGTAGTTCACGAAAATCAATAGGCATCAACTGTTGTATGAACACATGACAATCATGACTCTTCATGCCAAATAACCTTTTCACAGATGTGTCTGGGCATCTACCCAAATTTGAAATATACCCATCTGGAAATTTTAAGCCTTTCACCTAATTAAACAAGATTGTGCTTGCTTCCTTGTCTATTATATATACAGCTTTGGAATATTTTTCAGAAGCATCCTTTGCCAAATAAGGTCGATCACAATAATTGACCATATCTAGGCGAACTTGTAGATTGTCTTTGATTTTCTTATCAATAGTGAGGACCGTATTAAATACATTATCAAAGAAGTTTTTCTCAATATGCATGACATTGAGGTTATGTCGAATCATGTTAGAACTTCACTAAGGTAAATCCCAAAAGATGCTTTGCTTTTTCCATTCACAAGAACTACATATTCGTTGATTAACTTCTTCTGCATCTAACTCTTTTACTTTTCTTATCCCCAAATCACAAATTTGATTCAATATCTCTTCTCCGGTTCTGTATGGTGGTGGTGATCTTTTAACAGTTCGACTTTTAAGAAAAATTTAACGATCTCTCCTAAATAGATGATATTAGTCAAGGAACATTCTGTAACAGTCAAACCATGATGTTTTCCAACCATGTTGTAATCTAAAGGATTGTGTTTCCTCCATACAATAAGGATAAGAAAACTTACCTACAGTACTCCATCCTGATAACATAGAATATACTGGAAAGTCACTGATTGTCCACATCAAAGCTACCCTTAATTGAAAATTTTATTTTTTGGAGATATCAAATGCTTTTACACCTGTCTCCCACAACAACGTCAATTCCTTTATAAGAGGCTGTAGATAAACATCAATTTTATGTTTGGGATTATTTGGCCCAGGAACAATGACAGTTAAGAACATATAAGCCTCTTTCATGCACATCCCTGGAGGCAAATTGTATGGAGTGACAATTACTGGTCATGATGAATATTTTCTCCCAGACTGACTGAATGGTTGGAAACCATCAGTATATAACCCCAACCTAACATTTCTCGGTTCATCAGCAAAAAAATGATGACTTTCATTGAAGTTCTTCCAAGCTTCAGAGTCTGATGGATGATGCATTACTCCATCCTCTTTTATATGTTCATGATGCCATGTCATGTCAGCTTCTGTAGTATGGGATGCATATAATCTATTCAATCTAGGAATTAAAGGAAAATAATACATCCTTTTGTAAGGGACCAATTTCCTCTTACGAGAGCCAACTCGATGCTTATACCTCTCTTTTCCACAAAATTTACAAGAGGTAAGATGTTCATGGTCTTCCCAATACAACATACAACCTGATTCACAACAATCAATCTTTTCAACCGGTAAACCTAAGCTACGTACTAGCTTCTTAGTCTGATAATAACTATCAAGTAATAGGTTATCTTCCGATAAAGACTCTTTAAACAATTGCATTATTTGGCTAAAACCCCTCTGTGACATATTATTTTTCATCTTAATATTTAACATTCGAGAGATTACTGCAAGTTGAGAGAGGGAAGAACCAGGATACAATTTTGCATCAGCAGAGTGCAACAATTCATAAAATTTTTGGTACTATAAATTAGGCTCCTCCTCCATCGAAGTTTCATGTTCCTCCTCAATTGAAGGTTCATACAAATGAGATGGTCTAGATTCAATATTGTTGTAACCATGGTTAAAGTTGGGACCAGCAGCATCCAAAATCATTTGTCGATATGGATTATCATATCCCAATTCAAGTTGAGCACCATTGATCAAATCATTACCGAATGAAATCTCACCTATCAGATCTGCTTTCCCTTAATGTTTCCAAACACAATAGTCCTTAACAAATCCATCATGAAGAAAGTGATATCTAACCGTTTCAACATCCTTGTATTCAATGTTGCCACATTTTTTACATAGACATCTAATGTTGTTACCACTCATGTAATTTTGTTGAGAACATGCAAAGAGGATAAAGTTATTCACACCAGTAATGAATCTAGAGTTTATAGCCCATCGGCCATCCAACCTATCATACATCCATCCACGCTCTAGATTATTCATATTCCTATTAATGTCAACATAAACAACATAGTTAGATTTTTACATTTTAGTAATTCATACATCCAAGATTACCACTAAAGTGAAGAAATAATTAAATATCTTAACAAACTGGAATATATCTTTCAATTTTTATAAGGAGATAGAATATATCAGTCATTTTTCTTCTAAATAAACAAGAAATCACAAACACAACATATCATTCATTGTCCTTCTTAGTAAGTGTTAGCGAAAAAGTTTAATTACATACAAAACTGAAACTTCTATCATTACAATCATAAGGCATGAGGCAAAGCTCCCGACAACAAGATTAAAACGTCAAATTTCAGCAAAGTACATACCTAAAATCTGAACATTAAACAAAATCTAAAAATAAGTTGCAACTTTGTTGGCAAAAATAAACAAATAAAGTCTACAACTTTAACACAAAGTTACATCACAAAAGTTAATTGAATTTAAAGTGAATCCTCAATCGGTAAGTAAAAGAAAATAGAGACAGTTTCACGAATAATAAAGAACACAAACGGCAATAGATAAACATATGAAAAACTAATCGAAAATCATTTAAAAGGAAAAATGTTATAGTACAAGATATATGCTAGATCACTTTCTGACACTTGCTGGTATCCTTAGTGGATCTCTCTGAAAATCCAAAATATAACATCACAATCAAATTAAGAAAAAACAACAACATATAACAAATGTGATCCCACAAATGGAATCTTTGGAAGAATAAAGGCTAAACAGTCAACACAACAAAACAGAAAATGATTATGACAATTACACAATTTCAAAGAAACATGAAACATACTACATTTTAATGTTTACAGAAAATCAGAACAACAGTAAGCAAAAGTGACTCAAACTACTCTATGTTTTCTAATTTTTTCAACATGCAACACACTAAGTACAACCTTACATAAACCTGTACATAAAAAAGACAACTAAACCACACAAATGAAAAATTTATTGAAGAAATCAGAGATTAATGAACCTGGAACAGAAGATATAAAAAACAACATAAATAGAAGTTAAGAGGAAAAATATTATTCCCATTTCGATTAAATAACCATTAACACAACATTTTAACATGACAATCGAACAACGAAAATTGAAAAAGCTCAAAAAACCCACAAATAGAACTTCAAATAAAAAATCAAAAACCCTAACATAATCAGTGTATGCAAAACACTGAAAATTAAACCACAACTAGAAATTTTGTTGAAGAAATTTCAGATTCATAGACATGCAACATTGGAATATCAAAATCCCCATAAAAATAATTCTGAGAAAGAAAATACGGTTTTCATTTCGAGTAAATAACCATTTATCAATTTTTTTAACACAATAATCGAAGAACCCTAACTGAAATAGCTCAAAAAATCCTAAACATATCATTAACACGTCACTTCTAACATAGAAATTAAGAAATTAAAAGAGGAGAAACAACTAAAATTACGAGATATAAAATCTAGCCTCTAATTTAGATTCAAAATTCGCCAATTGACACTCTTTTCGACTGATATTGAGAGATTAGGGAGAGAAAAGGGAAAGAGGACTGTTTTTGGAGAGAGAGGCGGATGATGTTATGTTTTGGGAACAAAGTGAAATAAAAGACATAGCCCTAATATTAGGTTGGTAGGGTGACGGATTTAGCAACGGATATATAATCTATTGCTAATCATTAATTAAATATATACCTAATATATTATTAAAAATGGTAAAATACTTCCAGCGACAGTATTTCTGTTGCTATTGCCGTCTCCACCATGTCAAAAAGAATTTCTCCCATTTTTGTCGCTAATTTTGTCACCAAAATAAAGGCGCCAATATTTACCGCCAAAACTTAGCAACTAATTTTATATTTCGTCGTCATTCCATCACTAATTAGGCTATTAATTTTAATTTCGTTTGTTTAGCGACAGAATTTCTATTTCGTTGCAATTCTGTCGTTAATTAGCGACGAAAAAACTTTTGTTGCTATAAATTCGTTGCTAAACGCATTTTTTTTTGTAGTGGTTATTGGTTTATTATTATTGGGTTATTCGGTTAATGGTTTTATAAAAAAAAATTATTGGGTTATTGGTTCGGTTCGATTTTTTCTTATTGGATTATTGGGTAAACCGATAACCCAATAAATATAAATATATATATATATATATATATATATATGACTTATTATATATTTCTCTTTAAATCTACCAGTTAACAAACCTATTATTTCAATTAGACAAACTCTTAATTTCTCCTAACAACATTTAGTTCAAACTTGAAGATTAAAACAAAGTATGTAGGATTTTTGATTGCAACTAAGATTCAATTTTTTTTTCATTTTAGTTACTACTATTTCTATTTTATGAGTATTTTCTTATCGGTTAAATCAAAAACCAAACCGTTAAGGACTAAAAATCGATAAACTGAAAACCAATAAAAAATATCATATTGATTTGGTTATTGGTTTAGCATATTTAAAAACCGAAAATCGATAAACCGAACAGATAATATATAAAACCAAACCAAACCGACCGATGCACACCTCTAATAGACAGAACTGAAAGCCCAGTAAGAGTGCAAACTATTTCGAAACTATTTCTGAATTTCAATTTCAAGACTACTTCACGTGAGAACTTGAAATTAGCTAATTAGGTTAATTTGGAGCCCTTGTTAAAACAATTTTTCTGATATTCTATTTCTTTTTCAAAATAAAATTATTTTCTTGAAAAAAAAAAAAGACATGTTACTTTATACTTCGAAAGAAACAAGCTTCTTGTTGAATTATGATTGACCATAGAAATTTATGACCAAATTAGGATTTTATTGAGCTTTGACTTTTTCTTTTTGAAGACAATATAAGTGTAGTAACTTTTAAAAGTTTAGATTGAATCTAACAATCGGAAGTGTTAGGATTGATGGTAGAAAGTTGTATATTAAAATTGAATCCATTTGGAGTTGATTAAGGCTTATTTTGAAACAAAATATTTTGGGAATTTCTACCCAAACATAACAATTGGATTTCGTTGGATCCCTAGAATTTCAACCACAAATACAAAAAGGAACTTGTGATATGTTAGGATTTGACCAGAAATACTGACGAATCACCATAACTTGTTATACCAAGTCTTGATCAATAAAAATTAAGAAAATTACAAAAAAAAAAAAAAATGTAACTAGTAATGTTATATCACAAAATATAGTGACTCTATGTTACATTACCAAATATGACCCAATTCTATATAAAAAAAAAAAAAGTTACTTTATATCCTTAACTAGATTATTAGTCTCTGTCTTACATCTTCCATCTTAGTCTTACAAAATAGGAGGAATGACAATAGAAATTACTTACTCGTGTGTAGATCATCACAAAATGTGACCTACATTGGTCAAACATATGTCCCTGATTTGTTCAGTTGCTTTAGTAAGTGAGGAGAATTCTATTGGTCAAGACATTGAATTTTGGAGTGTTTAAATGTTACGACTTGATCCACTATGCACTGATATTGACTAAAGAAAAATTAGACTACCTGATCTCCTTTCGTCACCCCATTCGGTAACTATATTTTTAAAATTAACTTCATTTTATCATTAATTTTTTTAATAAAGGAAGAAGACAAAATTAAATTTTTTGTGTAATATCTATTGTATATAAGTATATTATACACCTCTTATAATTTTGAATAATGTTGTATATTAAGTGTATATATACAATTATACAAGAATATGCATAATTATATAAATATATACATATGTATATAATCAACAACAACATACCCAGTGTATTCCCATATAGTGGGGTTTGGGGAGGGTAGAGTATACACAGACCATATCACTACCTCAGGTGAAGTAGAGAGATTGATTCCGATAGACCCCCGGCCATATGTATATATAATGTTATGTATATATAATGTTTAGACAATATATCCACATTGTACAAGAGTATAAAATGGAGAGTAAAAAGAAAATTACCAAAACAAAAAGTTTGTATTGTATATATACAACAATATATAATGCAGTATACTAATAAATATATAATAATGTACTACACAATGTATAAATATATACACTGTTACACCAGAAAATAGATTTCGTCTTCTTCCATGAATCCAAGCATCAAATTCAATGAAACACACTTTAAAACTACACCAAAACATCCAAAATTTCAGATTTGGACTCCTCAATATATAACCGATCTTTATAACTATACGCACTCAAAACAGAGTATTTACGAAAATATTAGAACCACAATTGTAGAACAACAACAACAACATACCCAGTGTATTCCCACATAGTGGAGTTTGGGGAGGGTGGAGTAAATGCAGACCATATCACTACCTTAGGTGAAGTAGAGAGGCTGTTTTCGATAGACCCCCATATTAGGACCGATAACAGTATAACAAACACAAAAGATAAGTGCATATGAACTAGTACAGTATGCAAAATAAACTAACAGTATAACAAACATAAAAGATAAATTTATATAAAATAGTACGGTATTCAAAATAAACTAACACTGCTAGCCGCAAGCTAATACTACAGCCACAATACCACAAAAAAAAGCTCTAGACATAAAAGAACGCTCCCCTACTATTACCGACGCACTCCCACCCCCTAATCCTCTACCCTAATCCACGACCTCTACACCTTCCTATCAAAGGTCATGTCTTCCGTAGGCTATAACTGCTCCATATCATACCTAATCACCTCCCTCCAATATTTCTTCGATCTACCTCTACCCCACCTAAAATCATCCATAGCCAGTGTCTCATACCTCCGCACTGAAGCATCTGATCCCCTCCTCATCACATGCCCAAACCAACGTAACCTCACTTCTTGCATCTTGTCCTCCACTGATGCAACTCCCACCTTCTCCCAAATAATCTTATTCCTCACCCTAGTTTTCCTAGTATATCCACACATTCATCGCAATATTCTCATCTCTGGCACCTTCAACTTTTGGATTTGGGATTTCTTAACTGGACAACACCCCACTTCATACAACGTAGTCAGTCAGACTACCACTCTGTAGAACTTTCCCTTAAGCTTCGAGGGAACCTTCTTATCACATAGAACTCCCAAAGCGATCCTCCATTTCAACCACCCTTCCCCAATACAATGTGTGATATCCTCGTCAATCTCACCATTATGCTGAATCATAGACCCCAGATACTTTAAACTCTCTCTCTTTTGAATGGACTGAGAGTCTATCTTCACAACCACTCCAACCTCCTGCGACACATCACTGAACTTACACTCCAAGTACTCCGTCTTGGTTTAACTTAACCAAAATTTTTTAGACTCAAGCATCTGTCTCTAAATTTCTAAATTATCATTAACTCTTCCCCGAGTCTCGTCAATCAGTACCACATCATTTGCAAATAACTTACACCAAGTCACCTTCCCTTGAATATATCGCGTCAAAATATCCATCAACAAGGCATATAAAAATAGGCTAAGAGTCAATCCTTGGTGCAACCCTATCAAAATTGGGAAGTGCTCTGAGTCCCCACCTACCGTCCTCACACGAGTCTTCACACCATCATACATATCCTGAATCGACCTAGTGTACAGTACGGGCACCTCTCTAGCTTCTAAGCACCTCCACAGAATCTCTTTGTGAACTCTGTCATATCTCTTTTCAAGATCAATAAACACCATGTGCAAGTCCTTCTTTCTTTCCCAAAACTGCTCAACTAATCTCCTTACAAAATGAATGGCCTCAGTGGTCGAGCGACCTAGCATGAAACTAAACTAATTCTCAGATATCTTCACCACCCTTCTCATTCTCATCTCTACCACCCTTTACCAAACCTTTATAGTATGACTCAATAACTTAATACATTTATAGTTGTTGTAACTCTGGATGTCTTCCTTATTCTTATACACTGAAATCATCGCACTCCACCTCCACTCTTCATACATATTTTCCTCCCTAAAATTAATGTTAAATAACTTTGTCAACCACTTCAAACCTACCCTGCTAATGCTTTTTCAAAAATCCACTGAAATCTCATCTGGCCCCGTCGCCCTACCCTGCTGCATCCTGAGAATAGCTTACTTGACCTTCTCAACCTTGATATGCCTACAATAAACATAATTGCGACACTCCTTAAATTTCTCCAAGTTCCCCAACATAAAACCTTTGTCCCCTTTGTCGTTCAAAAATTTATGAAAATAAGGCTGCCACTTCTCCTTAATGAGGGAATCCTCAACCAACACTATATCATCCTCTTCTTTGGTGCACTTCACTTGGTCAAGGTCATGAGCCATCTACTTTCTGGCCTTGGTAAGCCTATAAAACTTCTTATCCTTGTCTTTCCTCTCTAAAGCCGCATATAAGCTCTCAAAAAATATTGTCTTAGTCGTCGTAACCTCTAACTTAGCCTCTCTTCTAGCTACCTTATACTCCTCCTTATCCGTCTGTCTTTCCTCATCATCCTTGCTCTTAACAAACTTAGCATAAGACACCTTCTTAGACTCTGTCGGATCGACCACTCAAAACACCTAACACCTCTCTAGCGGTCTCCCTAATGCAACTGGAAGTCGTCTCCCATATACTATCCGCACTTCCTCTACTCTCCCAAACCCTCAAACTCGTTAACTTCTCCCTCATTTCCAAAGTACTAGCCAAGTCAAGCTACCCCACTTAATCCTAGGCCAAGCCTCCACACTACTCTTTTTTTTTCCTTTATTGATAACTAAGTCCATCACCAACAACCTATGCTGACTCAAAAGATTCTCGCTAGGTATGAATTTACACTCTTTACATAGCGCGCTCAATCTTATTTTCTAAGAAGAAAAATATTTATCTGAGTCTTAGCCATAGAACTATAGAATATAATAAGGTGTTCCTCCTTATTAGAAAAGTTTGAATTTGCTATCCACAACCTAAAAGTCCTAGAAAAATCCAAAAGAGAAGCTTCTTCTTCATTCCGCTCTGGAAAACCAAAACCGCCATACACATCATCATAACCTCTCGACAAAGACCCAAAATTCCCATTAAAATCTCCTCCCATGAAAATTTTCTTAGTTCTTGGGATGATCCTCACCACCTCATCCAAAACCTTCAAAAAGTCCTTCTTCTCCTCCTCATCCAAACCTACCTGCGGAGGCATAGGCACTAATAATGTACACTATAGACCCTCCAACGACCAACTTAATAGACATCAACCTATCACTAACTCTTTTAACCTCTATCACATTTTCCCTAAGTTCTTCATCTACTAAGATACTAAAGACCCTACAGAATTCTTGGCTTAATTCAGTCTTTTAAGCTTGGTAAGGGGTCCCAAACTTAGAAATTTCTAGCTAAGTATTCATACTAAGTGTTATTTTAGACTTCAAAAGTTGGCAATCTTATTTCGCGACCCTTACATCCATTAAATATTGGTATTTGAGTCAATTCATACCCAGGAATGTCAATAGGTATTTTCGGACAAGTTTTAGATTTTTCGGACTTCGTTTGAAGCACCTTTGGGATCCTAAACTAGTGAATCAACATGATCTTGATGCAATGCGTCGACTATCGCATTGATAAATGTTTTTCTCAGCTCTCAGCATCCAATTTTAGTGAACCGACGTGGACTCAATGCGGTGCATTGGCTATTGTATTGATGCCAATGACGCGGTGCGTCAGCCTGCGCATCGATGGTTCAGTTTACAGTCTTTAAAAATGTATCATCCTCAGGGTTAATTAAGTTTTTTTCCCACACCCTTCAGCCCCCATAACATAAAATTTAGCCCTCTTTTAGCAAAATATAATCATTCTTTCACAAATTACTCAAGAACAAAAACCCTAGATAAATTAAATTCAATTCAAGACTCAAGATTCCACCGTTAATTTTCTAGAATTCACCAACTAAGGTATGTGATGTGTTCATCCAAGGGTTCCTTCTGCCCTTGGAGTCCAAGAAACTCTTTTAAAGCTCATGTATAGTAATTTTATGAATTCCAGTGTATTCATGATTATTACTTAATTGAGTTTCTATTTCATGATTTACTACAAGATTCGTGTAGAGTTAATTGATATGTGTGCTTTATAATGTGAATTCATGTTGAAACTCATGGAATTATTTAATTAGAATTGAATCACGATGCCTAAATGTTGTTTTTGTATTATGTACATATATTATGACCCACAAGTGTTTGATGAATTATCCATGTGAGTGGAATAGTAAAATTATATCATGTTAGCATGTATGCAAGTTCATGTCATGCAAGTGTTTTCTTGAATGCCCAAATAAATGAACGATGACTAAGTAGTAATTACCATGTTTCAAGATTATGCCATGTCTTTTAAGCTTATGTTATCGTGTCCTGGGGGTATTTAATACTCGATAATATAGCAGCTTTTCTAGAGCCATGGTCAGTCATAGAGTAGAATCAGTCATGTATCGATCAGTAGAATTCAGTCAGTTATAGAATATAGGAAAACTCAGTGAACTCAGAATCAGTCCAGTTCAGTTCAATAAAATTAGTTCAGTTTAGTTATACGGTAAGATCAGTAACAGTTCAGTCCAGCCTAGTACAGTTTAGATTTTAATCCAGTGTCTATTCAGTTGAGAGTAGGATTAAGCACTGAGAGAACCCAAGAATGAGGGCTCACCTGCCAGTAAAGGGTGTAATCCTTAGAAGCAGTCCTTGCGTTCCATAACTACGTAGCCAGCGTAGGTTGAGACATCAACCTACTAGTTGAGGGTTGATAAGGTGATCTACCTGCCAGATGAGGGTACCACCGTTCTCGTTCAGAGTACCTGCCAGATAAGGGTAACTCAGAATTTATCCTTACCCATGGAATGGTATTGACACCCTCTAACTGGGTTATAGGTTTAAACCTAAATAAGTTAGAGAAGGGGCATGTCGGTTAGATAATTATTTCCTACAGTCTCAATTTCAGATTCGATCTCAGTATAGAACTCAGTTAGTTCCACAGATTCAGGACTGTCGAACACAATTACGCAGCTCAGCATGGGACTCAATATAGTTCCACAGAATCAAGACTATTAGATACAGTCATTCACATACCAGTAATTTAGTATCAGTATACTCAAATATTAGTTAATCAGTATTCAGTGTTATTATGATCTCAGTACAGTTTACATATTCATGTGTGTACTCTCATTCAGTCATACTCATGAACCCATTCATTTCAGCCTATCTCACTGAGCATACCAGTATACTCAAAGTACTAATACATGTTTTCTTTTGCACTATGATGTCTTATATCATAGGTTTAGACGTATGGGCTCCCGAGCACCCTTAGCTGTTTAGATTCTCAACATATAGAGTTTGTAGTAAGTCTTCATAGTTCAAGGATGTGATTATTAATTTTAGCATTTTAGTTCATTTTTAGTAGTCGGAGTTAGTTAGGGACTTTTCCCATCAACTCCACAGTTCAGACAGTTTAGAGGCTTTTTAGACTAGAGTATTTTCAGATAGTTGTTCAGTTTTCAGTATTGATGTTCAATTTTGGCATTGTGATACCATATTTAGTATTATTTACAGTATTGAATGTTATGGCTAGTTTTTCACCTATTATCTGCATATTTACCAAATTATTATTCAGTTATTACAGTAGGTATCAGTGATGGGTTAGCTTGTGGTCCTTTGGGATTATAAGCACCGTGTAGCATTCGAGGTATAGACTCGAGGCATTACAAACTTTGTATCAGAGCCTAAGATTCAACAGAGTCCTAGGAAGTCTAAAATCCACATCTAGTAGAGTGTTTTGCATGGGTCTGTTGTGCGCCACACTTATGGAGAGAAGGCTACGAGATACTTTATGAAAGGTTTTCCTTCTTTTAGTATTCATGTCATGAGAGTGAGCATGAGATTCAATTAAACTCTCATTCTAATCCTTTATCTTCCATTTATATAAATATGCCTCCAAAGAGGACTAAGAGAAGAAGAATAGGAGACCATCCAGAACCCCAGCCTATCCAGCTAGATCCACTAGAAAAACATATCTCTCACTCTGAGTTCAGAGCAATATTCACCACCCTATATTATTCTATGGTAGCCCAGAATGATTACCCAGCTGCCATTTCGGCCAACCTAGTAAGCAATACTGCTTCTGCCAGGATTCGGGACTTCACCCGAATAAACCCTCCATCGCTTACCTGGTCTAAGTCAGATGAGAACCCTCAGAAATTTCTTGATCAGGTGCAGAAGGTTACTAATATTATGGGGGTGACCACTGTCAAGAGTGTGGAGTTAGCCGCATATCTATTGCAGGATGTGGATCACTTATAGTTTAAACAGTAGAAAGCAGAAAGGGCCATAAATACGGGGCCCATAGAGTAGGAAGAGTTTGCCACTGCTTTTCTATATAGGTTCTTCCCACTAGAGTTAAAGGAAGGGAAGGTGTTGGAATTTATCAATTTTAAGTAGGGCAATATGACAGTGAAAGAGTATTCTCTCAAGTTTACTCAATTAGCTAGATATGCTCCTTATGTGGTGGCAGACAGCAGATCCTAAATGAGTAAGTTTGTGTCAGGGGTGTCTAATAGTGCGATCAAGGAGTTTAAGACTGCAATTCTTATTAAGGAGATGGACATATCCAGTCTCATGTTCCATGCTCAACAAAAAGAGGAGGCTAAGAATAAAGAAAAGAAGAGAGAGAATAAGAGAGAAAGAACAGGTAGTTTCAACTTCTATCAGCCTAAGTCAAAGGGTAGGAATCATTCTCAGTTCCATCCAAAATCTTTAGTCCCAACTCCATCCTCAACCAGTGCTCCTTTACTAAAATTCAGAGATGATATTAGGGATAGGGTACTAGGCCCTAAACCCTAGGGCAGTGTTAGCAGTGGCCAAACCAATCCTCTTTGTCAGAAGTATGGTAGAAACCACTAGGGTATCTATAGAGCGAGTAGAGATATATGTTTCGGGTATGGTAAGCCAGTCCATAGAGTCAGATATTATCCCCAGTTAGGTTCTCAGGGTCAGAATAACCGTTCCCCAGCTCATCTCAGTCTCCCAATTCAGCAGGGTGCCATTTCTAGTGCCATCAGTGGGTAGTGTCCAAATAGACTCTAAGCTCTTCAACCCTAATAGGATTAGGAAAGTTCTCCTAATATGGTCATTGGTACATTACAAGTTTTCTATTTGAATGTTTATGCTTTGCTAGATCCAGGAGCTTCTTTGTCTGTTGTTACTTTATATATAGCAGCTGATTTCAGAGTCAGTCCCAAAATTCTAGTAGAGCCTTTCTCAGTCTATAATCCAGTGGGTAAATCCATCATAGCCAGGCGGATATACAGGAACTTCCCATTTATGATATCTCAGAAAATCACTTCAGCAGATTTTGTTAAATTCGAGATGACTGGTTTTGATTCATTCTCGACACGGATTGGCTTCATTCCTGCTATGCCTCAGTCGCCTACAAAAAAAGAATTTTTTAGTTTCAGTTTCTGAATAAATCCATCCTAGAGTAGAGGGGTAGCACTTCAGCACTTAGGGGTCAGCTTGTTTATTACCTTTGGGCTAGAAAAATGATATCTAAGGGATGAGTTTACCATCTCGTTTGAGTCCAGGACTCTAGTTTAGAAATCCCTACTCTTGAGTCAGTTTCAATAGCATGTGAATTCACAGATGTGTTCCCCAAAGATATTCTTGGAGTTCCTTCTAAAAGGGAAATTAATTTCAAAATCGATCTTCTTCCTGATACTCAGCCCATGTCTATTTTTCTATACAAAATGGCTCCAGTGGAACTCAGAAAAATAAAAAAGCAGTTAAAAGATCTCCTAGATAAGGGATCCATCAAACCCATTGTGTCCCCGTGGGTACGCCAGTTTTATTTATGCATAAGAAAGATAGTTTTCTTAAAATGTGTATTGACTATCGTCAGTTAAATAAAGTCATGGTTAAGAACAAGTATCCACTTCCCAGAATTGATGACTTGTTTGACCAACTTTAGGGTGCCAGTTACTTCTCTAAGATAGACCTCAGATCAGGCTATCATCAGCTCAAACTCAGGGAGTGTGACATCCCAAAAATAGCTTTTAGAACTCGATATGGTCACTTCAAATTCTTGGTCATATCCTTTGGCCTTACCAATTCTCCAGCAGCCTTCATGAACTTGATGAACGGTGTGTTCAAGCATTACTTAGAAATATTCATCATAGTCTTCATAGATGACATTCTCATCTACTCCCGCAGTGAACATGATCATGCAGACCATCTCAAAATAGTATTATAGACTCTCAGAAATTATCAGTTATTCGCCAAATTTAGTAAGTGTGAATTTTGGCTAAGGTTAGTAGCTTTTCTCTGCCATATAGTTCTGGTAATAGCACTAGAGTTGATCCCCAAAAGACCAAAGCAGTGAGAAACTTGCCCAAACCCATCTCTCTGTCAGATATTAAGAGTTTCTTGGGTTTGGCCAGCTATTACCGATAGTTCATTGAGGTATTTTCATCAATTGCATCCCCTATGTTTAGAATAACTCAGAAGAAAGTTAAGTTCTAGTTGTCAGATTCTTGTGAGAAGAGTTTTTGGGAGTTGAAGACTCGACTCACTACAACTCCAGTTTTGACCCTAACAGATGGTTCAGATGACTTTATTGTGTATTATGATACCTCCAGAGTTAGCTTGGGGTGTGTTCTGATGTAGAGAGGTAAGGTCATAGCCTATTTCTCTAGGCAGCTTAAACCCCATGAGAAGAATTATCCTACTCATGATCTTGAGGTAGAAGCATTAGTATTATCCTTAAAGATTTGAAGGCACTATTTGTATGGTGTGCACGTTGATGTGTTGACTGATCATAAAATCCTGTAGCATGTTTTCTCTCAAAAAGACCAAAACTTCTATCAGAGAAGGTGGTTGGAGTTGTTGAAAGACTACAACATGAGTGTTTTGTATCATCCGGGCAATGCCAATGTAGTGGCCGACGCTCACAGTAGAATGTCTATGGGTAGTATTGCTCATGTCGAGGACAGTAAGAAGAAGTTATCTTAGGAAGTTTATCAGCTAGCCCGACTAGGTGTCTGCTTAGTTGATTCAGCAGAAGCTAGTGTATGGCTGCAGAGTAGTTTAGAATCATCCCTAGTTTCCAAAGTGAAGGAAAAGCAGGATAGGGATCCCAGTCTAGTTAAGTTGAAAGAATCGATCACAGATCAAAAGGTTGAGTTTTTCTCCTTAGGGGGAGAAGGTGTTTTGCGTTGTCAGGGTTGACTATATGTGCTAGGCATAGATGACTTGAGGCAGTGAATTCTTCCAGAAGCACATGGTACACGCTACTCTATTCATCTAAGGGACACTAAGATATACCTTGATTTTTGAGAGATCTATTGGTGGAGTGAGATGAAGAGAGATATTGCAGTTTTTGTGGCTAAGTGCTCCACATGTCAGCAGGTTAAGATTGTGCATCAAAAGCCTAGTAGGTCCATGCAGGAGTTCAGCATTCCCACCTAGAAATGGGAAGAAGTGAACATGGATTTTGTGATGGGTTTGCCTCATACTAGTCGTCAGCATGATTCAGTTTGGGTCATAATAGACAGGATGACCAAATCAGCTTATTTCCTACCAGTCCATACCTCTTACTCAGATGAGGATTATGCCAAACTCTATATTAAGTAGTTGGTCAGATTTCATGGTGTTTTACTGTCCATTATCTTAGATAGAGGTACCTAGTTCACCACTCATTTTTGGAAAGCATTCCAAAAGGGTCTTGGTACCCGAATTTACCTTTGTACAGCCTTTCACCCTCGAACAGATGGTCAAGCAGAAAGGACCATTTAGACTTTAGAGGATATGCTGAAAGCATGTGCGATAGACTTTAAAGGTAGTTGACCACTTGCCTTTGATTGAGTTCACATACAACAACAGCTATCATTCTAGTATTCTGATGGATTCATTTGAGAAGCTTTATAGAAGGAGGTGTAGATCTCCCATAGGTTGATTTGAAGTGGGTGAGGCCACAATGGTAGGGCCTGACTTGGTATTTGATACCTTAGAGAAAGTTCAGCTGATCAATGAAAGTCTTAAGACAGGTCAAAGCCGACAGAAATCATATGCTGATGTACGCAGAAAGGATTTTGAGTTTGAGACTGCTAACTATGTGTACTTGAAAATCTCTCCTATGAAAGAAGTGAAGCATTTTGGCAAAAAAGGAAAGCTCAGTCCCCGATATATTGGTCCTTACCAAATTCTCAGTTGTTTCAGAAAGGTAGCTTACGAGCTTAAGTTGTCTTCAGATCTATCTTTAGTCTATCCATTGTTTCATGTCTCCTTGCTAAAGAAATACATAGGTGACCCATCAGCTATAGTCCCCATAGATAGCATAGATGTTCAGAACAGCTTCTCTTACGAAGAGATTCCAATCAAAATCCTTAACTATCAGATTTGCACACTGAAGAATAAGGAAGTACCTCTCAAAGTTCTTTGGCAGAATCAGTCCGTTGAGAGAGTTACTTGGGAAGCAAAATTAGATATGCGGACCAAGTATCCTCATCTTTTCTCTGCAAACTCAGATTCAGCTGAAGATAATTGTTTTCCTTAAGCTTATTTAGTTTCATGCTCAGATTCCATTACAAACTTGGTATCAGTTACCCTTGCATATTCAGTTATATGTTTAGGAGCCAGTTCAGTCATGTACTCATGCATCAGATATGCATGTTCAGTATGAAATTCAGTATGTCAGTAATGACAATCAGATAATCATATTTTAGATGTTTATGTTCGGTAAGTAATTTCAATCTACTAGTATTCTCAGCTTAGTCAGTCTCATTCGAGGACGAATGTTCCCAAGGGGGAGATGATGTAAGACCCTACAAAATTCTTAGCTTAATTCAGTCCTTTAAGCTTGTTAAGGGGTCCCAGACATAGAAAAATCTAGCTAAGTTTTTAGAATTAGTGTTATTTTAGCCTTCGAAAGTTGGAAATCTTATTTTGCGACCTTTACATCCATTAAATATTAATATTTGAGTTAATTCATAATCAAAAATATTAATAGGATTTCCCGAACAAGTTTTAGATTTTTCGAACTTTGTTTGAAGCATCTTTGGGGTCCTAAACTAGTGAATCAATGTGATCTTAACGCAATCCATCAACTATCGCATTGATAAATATTTTCCCCAGATTCTAGCATCCAATTTCAGTGAACTAACGCAGACTTGATGCAGCGAGTTGGCTATCGCATCAATGCCAACGACGCGGTGTGTCGACCTGTGCATCGATGGTTCAGTTTACAGTCATTAAAAAGGCTGCATCCTCAGGGTTAATTAAGTCTTTTTTTCTGCGCCCTTCAGCCCCCATAACACGAAATTTATCCCTTTTTTAGCAAAATATAATCATTCCTTCACAAATTGCTCAATAACAAAAACCCTAGGTGAATTAAATTCAATTCAAGGCTCAAAATTACACCGTTAATTTTTCAGAATTCACCAACTAAGGTATGTGAAGTGTTCATCTAAGGGTTCCTTCCACTCTTGGGGTCGAAGAAACTCTTTTAAAGCTCATGTAGAGTGATTTCATGATTTTCATGTTTTGAATTAAAGTGTATTCATGATTATTACTTAATTGGGTTTCTATTTCATGATTTACTATAAGATTCATGTTGAGTTAATTGATATGTGTTCATTATAATGTGAATTCATGTTGAAACTCTTGGAATTATGTAATTAGAATTGAATCACGATGCCTACATGTTGTTTTAGTATTATATGCATATATTATACCCCACAAGTGTTTGATGAATTGTCCATAAGAGTGGAATAATGAAATTATATCATGTTAGCATGTATGCAAGTTCATGTCATGCAAGTGTTGCTTGAATGCCCAAACGAATTAATGATGACTAAGTAGTAATTACCATGTTTCAAGATTATGTCATGCCTTTTAAGTTTATGTTATCGATTCCTAGGGGTATTTAATACCCTATAATTTAGTTGCTTGTGTAGAGCTATGGTCAGTCATAGAGTAGAATTAGTCATATGATCAGTAGAATTCAGTCAGTTACAGAACGTAGGAAAACTTAGTGAACTCATAATCAGTCCAGTTTAGTTAAGTAAAATCAGTTCAGTTTAGTTATACAGTACGATTAGTAATAGTTCAGTCTAGCCTAGTATAGTTTAGATTTCAATCCAGTGTCTATTCAGTTGGGAGTAGGATTCAGCACCGAGAGAACCCAAGGATGGGGGCTCACCTGCCAGTAGAGGGTGTAATCGTTAGAAGCAATCCTTGAGTTCCAGAACTACATAGCCAACATATGTTGAGACATCAACCTGTCAGTTGAGGGTTAATGAGGTGATCTACCTGCCAATTGAGGGTACCACCATTCTCATGCAGAGTACCTGCCAGATAAAGGTGACTCAGCATTTTTCCTTACCCATGGCATGGTATTGACACCCTTCTAACTGGGATTATAGGTTGGACCTCAAATTAGTTAGAGAAGGGGGGCATGTCGGTTGGATGATTACTTCCCACAGTCTCGTTTCAGATTCAGTCTTAGTATAGAACTCAATTCAGTTCCACAGATTCAAGACAGTCAGACACAGTCACTCAGCTTAGTATAGGACTCAGTATAGTTCCACAGAATCAAAACTACCAGATACAGTCATTTAGATACCATTAAATCAGTATCAGTATACTCAGATATCAGTTAATCAGTATTCAGTGTTATTACGATCTCAGTACAATTTACATAGCATGTATGTACTCTCATTCAGTCATACTCATGATATTCAGTTAGTATTGTTCATGCACATAAGCCCATCCATTTGAGCCTACCTCACTGAGCATACCAGTACATTCAAAGTACTGACGCATGTTTTTCTTTTGCGCTATGATGTCTTATATCATAGGTTCAGACGCACGAGCTCCCGAGCATTCTTGGCAGTTCATATTCTCAGCATACAGAGTTTGTGGTGAGTCCTCAGAGTTTGAGGACGTGATTATTTATTTCGGCATTTTAGTTCATTTTCAATAGTCAAAGTTAGTTAGGGACTTATCCCATCAACTCCACAGTTCAGACAGTTTAGAGGTTTTTCAAACTAGAGTATTTTTAGATAGTTGTTCAGTTTTCAGTATTGATGTTCACTTTTTGTATTGTGATACCATATTCAGTATTATTTACAGTATTGAACCTTATGGTTAGTTTTTTGATTATTTTCTGCATATTTACCGTATTATTATTCAGTTATTGAAGCAGGTACCAGTCATGGGTTAGCTTATGGACCTTCAGGATTACGAGCACCATGTAGCGTTCGAGGTATAGACTCGAGGCGGTATAGATACCTACCCCATTTCTATGTCTAACTCTACCCGAGAACCATAACTTATATACAACCATATCTCTCACCTTAATGCCTACTTTCCTGGACACACGCTATATTAACCTGTAATACCCCGCATGTTTCTAAGCTAGGAAGTAAATAAGTATTCTTACGTATGAAATTTCCTATCCAGTGATTCAAACTTGATTACGTGACTTACAATAAATATCCTAGTGATAGGATAGCTTATGATGCATTAAGCATGTTTATATGAGTCACTTAAGGTAATACAAGCTAAGAGTTTTTGAATCCATCAAGTTTTAGTATTCGATTTTGCAAGGGACATCTTTAAACGAGTATAACTCAATTTTAATGTGGTATTTTGGCTTATTTAGACCCACCAAATTGTAGAGAATCAAATTATCTTTCCAATGATACCAATTTCATCTTAATCCAATACCCGAGTGAAAAGTTATGCCCATTTTTGTGAGAGACAGTAAGGATAGGTGATTGGTTAGGCGCCGCCCAACCTAGCTTAGGCAATCACTTGGGCGCCGCCTAAGTCTGTTCCAGGTTCCAAAAACACACCATTTTGAGTTATTTTAAGGTTAATTAAGTCTTTTAACACTCCTTACATGTCCCTAAACTTAACCCTATGAAATATATAGCTTCTAAACATATTACAACCCTATTATCATCTCAAAGCTCATCATCCAAGAGCACTAAAAGAGAAAAACAAGTAGGGTTGCGTAACTAAACTTAAAGATCTGATTTCAAGGAAATTCATCCGTCAATCATCAAGAATCTTCCTTCTAAGGTATGCGTGAGTTGATTTATGGATCTCTTTCATCCATAAAGCTCAAAAACCCTCTTTTTCATTATAAAGTGTGATTTCTATATTGTTGGGTGTTGATGATCATGTTGTTGATATTGGGTGATTCCCAAGATGGAATCTTTATATGTTTTTTTGAATTTCATGATATCATATGATTTGGAAATATGTAAATTTGGTTGTTCATGATGTATAATTTGATGATTTCACCTATGCTTAAGATGTGCATGTAAGGTGTTTGATAAAATGCCTAAGAAACTAGAAATCATGCAATATAGCTAAATTGTGACTAAGCGAAGGATTCATGATATGCCTTTACGTTCCAATGACTTCTATGTTGAAAATGTGCCTTGTAAATGTTGTTGGAATACTCATGAACTATTCTTATGAGATTATGCTATGTTTACTTGCAAATTCTACTTATGAACAAGATGTATGATAACCATGTAATCCACATTAACTTCTATGCTATTGGTATGTGTTGCCAATATGATTATGCAATGAACATGATATTAAGATTGTGCAAGTACTTCCATGTGATATGAAATCCTTTCCATGCAATACATTGTTGATAACCATGATTAGTATGAGATCCCTACTTATGATATTATAAACTATGGACTCTACTCTTATGATCACGTCAGTCATGTATGTCAGTTTCCTTCCATCGAGTCCTGGGGGTACTTGTACCCGAAAACTATAGCTGTGTGCCTAGATCCATGTCATGTTTTACGATATCCGAACTCAAGCTATGATTCCATAGACTTCAGTTAGTCATGTGACTCAGGAAAACCTCATGATCTTAGTCAGTTGTCAGATATCAGTAACATTCCACCAGTCAACAGAATTTAGTAAGATTAAGTCATGCACAGTTAGTTATTCATATCCAGTCCCTCCAGATGGGAGTAGAGGTTAGCACCGACTAAACCCAAGGATGGGAACTTACCTGCCAGTTTAGGGTGTGATTCTTAGTAGTCATCCTTGTGTTCCAGAACTAGCCAGCGTAGGTTGAGACATCTTAACTCGTCAGATTAGGGTTGATGAGGTGGCTTAACCCATTAGTTTAGGGTTCCCACCGTTCTCATTGAGTACCCGCCAGATAAGGGTCACTCACAGGCTGTCCTTACCCATGGCACGGTATTGATTGGACCCCAACTTAGCCATAACGGCATACATGGGGCATGTCGGTTAAACACTACTTCCTACAGTTTCAGTATCAGTCTCAGTAAAAGAACTCAGGGCATTCTTTAGATTTCAGTATATACAGGACTGTCAGATACAGTCGTCCATGTTATCAGTTTCAGTATCAGTCATGACAGTTATTAGTAAAACATGTATTAGCTTACAGGTCATGCTATCACGTATTCATGGTCCCAGTTATGTTTGCACTCCCACATTCATATTAGTCAGTCAGTGTTGTTCATGCTTGAAACTCTTTATGTTCAGCCTACCTTCCTCGTATACTCAGTACTCCAGTTGTACTGACGCATTTGAGCTATAGTGGTGCTTTCTTTTCATGTTACACCATAGATTCTGAGACACGAGCTCCAGCCCAGCAGTAGCAGTAGCATTCCAGTCGCAGAGACACAGTGAGTCCTCATTTATTCGAGGAAAATATGATTTTATTCATTTATTTATTTCTTCAGTTCAGTTTTACGAAGTTAGTTGGAGACATGTTCTTTCAACTCCTTATTCAGATAGTTTAGAGGCTTTCAGATTTATGTTCAGATTTACGCTCAGATTGAGTTGTTTTGGGTATTTTCACCCACATGATTGTATTCAGTTCAACCTTATGGCCTTACAGTTCTATGTATTATTGTATCATGATTTGTAGTATACAGGTATAGATATCAGTTATGGGTTAGCTTGTGGTCCCTCAGGGTCATGAGTACCATGTACCATTTTGGTTTAGCGAATCGGGGTGTTACATAACCCTCCTCTTTCTAAGAATCTTCACCAGCTCTATAAACTTACCTTGAAGTGACCCTATGTTCCAAGACCCAACTCTCAACCTAGAAACACCCTTATCCCCCCTAGCCCTACTCCCCTTCGCCCCCAACCATCGACTCAAACCTAGACCCAATCCCTACCCCAACCCCAACCTATAATATAACCCTAATCCAGCATCTATCACCCCAGCCACCACTCAAATGGATATGATAGAATAAACTAAAGAAAAATACGACGAACAAAAGAGGATGGATAAAAATAGCTAAATAGGCAAACAAAAACCAGACAAGATAAAAAAATATATATATCAAATGAGACAGGATATATCTACCTTCAATAGTCAGTAAATCGAGACCAAATAAACTAGAAGAGATGAAATGAGTGTACCTGATCTGATGAGAAGATGAAGATGAAGTAAGTACGTGTTCTTGAATCCGTTTGTCTGATTCTGACTATTTGATGTAGAAATTGATCGTTGAAATTATTGTCATCGTATTTATCTACTGTTAATACCAACCCTTGACTTGATCACTGAAAATATATTATTCATGGAGAAATATATGTCATGGCGGATTGCCCAGACTTTTGGTACCTGAAAGTGGTTATAAAACACAAAAAGAGAGTCGAGAGAAGAAAAATAAGTACAAATCTGGTCGCTGGAGGACTCTTTCCTAAAAATTCTATTCGGATAAGATGGTTGAAAATTATATTTTGATGAGATGGCCGAGAATTATATTTCGACGAGATGATCGGAAATTCTACTCCAACAAGATGGTCATAAACAAAGTTCTTGTATTCTTCAAGTTTGTTCTCAGCAAGTTTTAGGTGAGTTTGGTCGAATTTTGAGTGGGGTCTTTTTGGGTGAGTTTTGGCATTTTTAATGGGTTTTCCGGCGATGGATTTCACTGTCGAAACAGTAAGAGATGTTGGGTCACTCATTTTCTTTGAGGTTTTCAGTGAGGGAAAGATGGTTTTGAGATTTTCCGACGAGGTTTTTAGGGTTCCGACGAGGTTTTCTCACCAGAGGTGGTGAGGGCAACACGTTCGCCGGTATTTGGCTCACTTATGGAGGTCGGATCTTGTGGGTAGAGAGAGAATCTTTAGTATGCATTTCAAGAATATCCCCCGTAACTTCAAATTGCACAATACCATCATCTTGAACAGTTGCAAGCCAAAAAAAATGTTGCATTAATTTGCAGTTTTTGAGAGTGAATTGAAGTAAAAATTGTGAAGAAGGAGCTGAGTATTTAGGATGAGAAGTGTTGTTTCCTATATAACTAAAAAGAAAAAGTTTACAATGAATGGTCAAATCAGGTTTTGAGTTATAAAGTGTAAGATATATTTTTAAATACTTAAATATAAAGTATATTTGCTAGTTATACTTTTATGAAATTATCCCATGAAAAATCATGATGATTTGAGATTAATTACCATAAGTCATCCGACAATTTCAAGTGTGAAAGCTATTTTTAACGAGGTCAAAATTTACACTGCGATATCGAAATATTTTATTTATGCAAAATCATCCAAGTTTGTATGGACCAAACTCTTCATGTATCTTTACCAGGCTTATCCAATAAGTTTGTCTCAATGAACAAATGTATGGCTAAGGTTTTTGAGATTTTTTAATTATTAAAAAGTCAATATATGTTAGTACAAACTTTTTTCCAGTAACTCCTAGTTAGTCCCAAAACAGTTTCTTTCAAACTTTGAACCCCTAGTTAGTCCCAATACTGTTGCTTTCAAATAATAATGTTTGATGGGGTAACTCTATGAAACTCAATTTAACACTACTATTGAGTCGTCAGACTTATCCACCAATAGATTTGTGAAATTTACGTGGATTGTACTAGGAAAAATCTATCAAGTTTGCCGTGAAACTCAAAAAAGAGAACGTCTTGAAGAGGACAGACTTACCAGTCAAACATAACATGAGGCTAAGTACAATAAGTTGAGAGGTTAGTTCTTTTAGTCATTTTACTTGGTGTATGAGCCAAGAGAACCAATAATATTGAACTTTATCTTTAGGACAACATTGTCTAGTTTTAAATCACTTGACTTGGACTAATGCCACAAATATGAAATCAACAATATCTCTAGGAAAGAGAAATAGAAATTAGCTATCAATGATTTTTGGTTGCGCAACAACAAAATTAGTCCGTCATTAATACTATTTAATAACAAATTAACAAAAGGTTGTTAAAAATTTTTGTTGATTATAAATTTGATAGACTAGCAACAAATTTTGTAGTTTTTCTTTAATGGATGTTGAGTTATGTCTTCACGATCACAAATAACCTCTTGAGCAATTCCACCAATTTTAAATCACTTGATTTTGGACTAATACCGAAAACATAAAATCAACAATATCTCTAGAAAAAAATAGAAATTAGTTATGTACGATTTTTGTCACTCAACAACAAAATTCCATCACAAATCCTATTTAATAACGGTTCAATGAGATATTATTAAAAAAGGTTTTTAGTTTTGAACTCGATAGATTAGCAACAAATTTCGTAAAAAGAATTTAATGGATGTTGAGTTGTATCTTCACAAAATTTATACACTACTAAATGAACAAGTGATGCTTATGCTTCTAGCATATGAATTTAACAGGTTTTCATGATAAAATTTTGAAAACACAAAGTCACCAAACTTTTCAAAAGTATTATTGAAAGTATTGCCTCAAATCATTTAAACTAAGATAAATCCTTTCATTTTTTTCATTACACACGGTGTTTGACATTCGTACTAAGATCCAATTAAATCTAAATTTGCGTATATTTCATGTATGGAGAAAGAGGGGGATGGGGGTTAAAGTGCTCTCCAACAAAGGCGACTTCATATTCAATAGGGGTCGAACCATGAGTAAAGCCATCTTAGGCAAAGGATGCCTGCACACCCTTTGCTAGAAAGTTATGTAGCGTATAGAAGTTAAATGTTAGTTATTACGAGTGTATATCAAATTTTGCACATCCTTAACACAACTAAGTAGAATATTTGCATACTTGTCGCTAAATTTCTACCTTCGCCACTCAATCGAACCCGAGATCTTGAGTTGAGGATGAAGGAATACTCCACAATAATTCTTTTAGGTCCTTCCTTTAATTAAAATGACCACGATATGGAAGGCATAATTCTTGAGAATACGTTAAATTTTCATCTTGTAAGGAAGTTTCCTTTTCCACTTTCTTCTTTTTCCCTTAATGAGGCATTTCATTTGTACCTCAAAAACCTTTCATGTTTGATAGAAATTTTCTCATTCTTGTGAAGGGAATTATTCTAGGTAAAATTATAAAATTTAGATGAGGCATCCCCTTGTACTTGAACCATAAGGTACTCGTCATAGGTCGTAATCATTTTGCCTAAACCATTCATCATATCAATCTTCAAATTTCTATTGCTAAAAAGGCTAGCTTGCGACCAAATTATTGGACTAAAAAACAAAATTGCGTTGTTTCATATACGAGCCTCATCATATTGGGTTTATTGTTATTTATGATATGATGATCCCTATAAAATGTGATTAACAAGAGCTAATTATTGAGGAAAAATAGATAGATAGCAGGACATGAGGCTTTTTGTACATGAATAAGTCATGTTGAAGATTTATTTTATAAGGCGGAGCAACTGACACTAAGGGTGTGCAAAAACCAAACCGACCAATAAACGAACAGATAAAAATGTTATTGGTTTATTGTTATTGGGTTATTGGAAAATTGGGTTAACGATTTTTTAATGATTTTATAAAAAAAATTATTGGGTTATTGGTTCGGTTTGATTTTTTCTTATTGGGTTATTGGTTCGGTTTGATTTTTTCTTATTGGGTTATTGGGTAAACCAATAACCCAATAAGAATATATATATATATATATATATATATATATGATTTATTATATATTTCTCTTTTATTTTTACAAATTAACAAGCCTACTATTTCAATTATACCAACTTTTAATTTCTCCTAACAACATTTAGCTCAAACTTGAAGATTTTTGTAAATTTAAACACATCATGTAGGATTTTTGCTTGCAACTAAGATTTAATTTTTTGTCATGTTAGTTACTACTATTTCTATTTTTTGAGTATTTTTTTATCGATTAAATTGAAAACCAAACCGTTAAGGACTAAAAATTGATAAACCGAAAACCGATAAAAAATATCTTATTGATTTGGTTATTGGTTTAGCATATTTAAAAACTAAAAACTGATAAACTGAATTGATAATATGTAAAATCAAACCAAACCGACCAATGCATACCCTTAACCGACACAGCAAAAAGAGTTCAACTATTTAATTATACATTCTCAAATTTAGATTTGTTATGAAACAATAAAGAACAAAGAAGAAGAGTACAGAATAGAGAGAGTAATTCTTCTTTCTCTTGAGAGATCTCTTGATGGGGTGAATTACAATGAAGCAAAAACCCTTTATTTATAGGGGAAAACTAACCTTGAGGTTTGTAACTTTTTCGTAAATAGACATACACAATATATGGTAAAGTAGGTATTCACTATATATGGAAAAGTAGACATTCGCTATATATGGTATATTTATAACACTCCCCATTGAATGTCTAATTGATAGATAATATGCCTCGTTAAAACCTTACTAGAAAAAACCAGTGGAAAAAAAATCTAGTGAAGGAAAAAAAGTACACATCTCTAACAATAAGCATATAGGCTGCCTCATTAAAAACCTTATAAGGAAAACACAGTGGGACAAAACCTCATAAAGGAAAAAAGAGTACAGTGCGTATTAACTCCCCCTAATGAGATCATTCTTGAACCTTTGCATCCCGACCTTGTACATCATCTTCTTGAAAGTTACAATTGAAGGAGACTTGGTGAATAAAACAGGCACATTGTCACTTGAACGAATCTGTTGCATGTTAATATCACCATTATTTTGGAGCTCATGTATGTAGAAAAGTTTTGATGAAGTGTGCTTCGTTCTATCTCCTTTCATAAATCCTCCATCAAGATGTGCTATGCATGTTGCATTATTTTCGTATAAAATTGTGGGTACACTGTCACATTTCACGCCATATTTTTCTCAAAAGAGATGTCTCATAGATCTCAACCATACTCATTCTCGGCTTGCTTCATGAATAGCTATTATCTCATCATGGTTCAATAAAGTGTCTAGATAGACTGCTTTGTATATCTCTAAGATATGGTAGTATACCCACATGTGAACACATTGTATGTTTGAGACCGAGATTTATGCGGATTAAATAAATACCCAGCATCAACATGACCAATAAGATCTAGACGGCAATCTTTAGAATAAAACAAGCTCATGTGTTTGATCTCATTTCGATGTCTCCTAGTAGGAGTAGAAATATACCTTGCTAACATATTAACCAAAAAGTCTATAGGCCTTTTAGCATTTGCAAGGTACATGAGTGCACCAATTGCACTAACATATGATACTTTATAACCAATCCAAATTGGTATATTTCTCATTTCATCAAATAATCTATTTGCTTTTGAAAACTCTCGAAGAGTTTTAATGATTTTCAAGCTATAAGCTTATACAATATAAGGATTCTAAATAAGTTTCCCAGAAACTTTTATACGCTTCAAATATTTTGAATCCTTAGAAAGTTTCATATGAATTTTGTCAAGTGACAATATTCAACATATCATATGTGATATCTTCAAGTGTCTGAACTGCAAATCAAATAAGTTTTATACTTACCAAGATGCATCCTTTCATGTCACTTGATAAATGTTTCTACGTCAGTATGCTTAAATAAACGTAAAATTCAAATCCTCGTAATCTTTTACAATATTGTTCCAATATCGTATCAAAGATATTATTAATGATATATCATTTTGTATCGATTCATAATGCGACATAACAATTTGAGATCTCTTCACTTCATTATTATTCAAGTACCTGAACCTTTCATAAGGTTTCATGAAGTGTTATGTCGTAGGCTCTTTAAGAGCACATTGCCTTCTTATTATGATTATTTGCTTCTTAACCTTTTCAAGGATTATTTCATTTGGAATTGATTATCCTACCACGCTTCACGTATGCATAGACTTTATCCTTTAGGAACACAAAATAGGAGCATTTGCCGCTTTAATATGAGATGCTTTCGGCATTTGACTTGAATTATCTTTTGAATGAGTATCTGATGATAATTCCTAACATATTTCATATCTGCATATAATCTCCCCCTTATGTTAGAAAAACTAACATACATCCTCCATTTTCTTTGAGGATTTCATCTTTGCGCATCTTGGTATATTCATTAATCGTATACCGCACACTAAAATTATTAGATGGAATAGTTGGTTCTTGACCTTGAACCAATTAAGAGGGAAGAAATAATCATAATTTATTGGTCTAATGCATATAAGTGCTATTGTATGCAACATATCATATTTCAGACCAACACATGAATCTTTATTCTCATTAGTAATAGTTTAGCTATTTATCGAAGTCATTCAATGTTAAACCATCATCATCAAGATGAATTATCTTGATTACATAATTTGAAAGTTATGATTTTAACTCAATTTTATTGAGCAAGCAACATTTATGAATGTCAAACGGCAGGTTGACAATAAATGTACATGTGATCATCTTATATTGATGCATCTTAATAGATCACATGACAGGTGAACGAGCACATATTCACCTTTTATACTTTTCAGATTTAAGGAATTCAATCCCAACATTAGTTGGTCCAACCAACTTATCATGAGAACAAGCGACATAAACAATTCTCGAAGAATCTTCTAGTTCTTCAATACATGTCTAATACTAAATATGCATATCTTCGAGATGTCACAATCGTTCACATCAATTTATGAACTTTTATTCTAGTAAACTCCAAGTTTACCATGACATGTACTTTTTTCTTTAGTAAATTTCAGATTTTCTACTTTAGAAGTAGGCTTCAAAATAACTTTTCTCAATTATTCTGCCTCATTCGGAGGTGAGTTGTGATACCATCACAATGAAGTGCACGTTTGCATTAATACATTTGCATTAATAAGGTTCTCATTCCGCAGGAATGAAATATAATTGTACCTTAAGCCTATCAAATTAGGATAGCTTATAACCCCTTTCATGATATTGCTATACGTCAGAAGCAAATTGAGGCATAAATATGATAGAGAGAATTTCTCTATATTGCTACCACATTCACTTCAAGAATGGAGCGAATTGTCATCTTTCAGACTTATCATATATTGCTACCACATTCACTTCTTGGAATGGAGCATATTCAATGGACAAGTTTTATGACTTTTCATCAAAATCACATTATTTTGCCTTAGCCATCATAATATCATCAATATGGTGCATTGAGATTCAAACTCAACGTTTTACTCATATAAAGACGTCTTAGGCATAAATCAATAGGACTTGAACCCAACATATTATCATCTCTTTTGATAATATTGTTCTTGAGGAATAAATTTAAAACATAAATGGTTCCAAACCAATTAATTTTCCTCAAATCCAACAATAATTATATTATTAGTAGCAAAAGACAGATAACATAAGAAATTACTAACCTTGAAATTATCTTTAGATTTATAATTTCATCTTGTTCGGCAGAGTCTCGTGCTGATAACATGTTATAAAACAATAAAGAACAAAGAAGAAGAGTAGAAAATAGGAAGAGTAATTCTTATTTCTCTTGAGAGATCTCTTGATGGGGTGAATTACAATGAAACAAAACCCATTTATTCTTAGGGAAAAACTAACCTTGAGATTTGAAACTTTTCCATAAATAGACATACACAATATATGGTAAAGTAGATATTCACTATATATGGTAAAGTAGACATTCACTATATATGGTATATTTATACCAAGATTATAAATTTTTCGCCAGCTGAGATCAAATTCATAAAATTCACTTCTTGGTTCATCATCACCTCCGCATGCGTTTGCATGATGGGAAAACATATCCCAAGCACCATCAATATATTCTTAGGACTTTCATTTTCAAAATTCAACTATATTATATTAAACATATCAAAAACAACTCATGATATGTGATATCATTCTAACATAATCAAACCCAATTTTAATACCAAAAATGTAAATGCATCCACACAAGTACTCGTGACTCAACTTCTTACACAAGTATCACAAGCAAGTGACTAACGTGTTGAATACAAATATCAAATTAATTCTTATTTGAAAGTTTAAGTATTGTAAAATATTGATGAATCGGAGAAATTTTTTATATTGACGCGTATTTCTATCACTATTTTCAAGGATATTTCACCGAGAAGATGTATCTTGGAGATTCAACAAGCTCTTCTAGTTGTTAAACTAGGAGCGACAAATAATTATAATAAGGAAAACCAGCAATACAAATTGAGAAGAAAAATATTTCTTTTGTAAGCTCATTAATCCTTTTTCTATTCCTAATACAAGAGTACAAGAGGAAGATTACATTTACCTAGGAGAGTTAATATTTGAAGACTAAGAGTAGTGAAACACAACCAAAAGAATTCAACTGACATTACACCAAATTAAAGAAAATTACGTTGGGAAATTTATTGTCTGGTAGTTATTGGAGATATAATGTAGAAAACAATTAAGGAGTCGACCAAAATTTAATAGCATATGAAATATTGTCATTAAGACTAAAAAACATATAGTGTTCTTTTGTCCATGATTAGTTACAATTATTAGAGAACTTCATAAATATGATTTCTAATTCCTTTTGAAATATAAATAATATTTTTTCTCAACATTAAGTTCATTTAGGAGCCGGTTATAATATCAATGATAATGTTTTTAATGTAATTCATAATAAAGATTTAAAGAGGGTAGTGTGTATGTATATCTTACTTCTCACATGTAAAAATAGATAATATTTTTGAAAGACCATCAATTCGGATAAAGCAAAATTAAACGGATTTGAAAAGGAATTGGTTCTCTTCAATAAACTTTCCTCCTAAATTAAGAGTCAAAGTTTCATAAAATTGTCTGAAAATAACGTGAGCTTTTGAATATCTCCAAAACTATATATATAGATATGTATAAGAAAAAAAAATCTATAAATCCTCAATTAATTATGGTATAGTCATAATACATATTCCAATTTTAAAGTAATCTTTTTTCATATAGAGTTTAGGTAAGCTATATAATTATGGTATGATCTTGTGCAGTTCTCTCTGATTCCTCTCATAACTTGAATAATTAACTTTAATTACTATATTTTTTATGAATAGGCTTCATAATCCTACAAGTATACTGATTTATTTAATATTACAAACTCAAAAATGTTATAATAACTTTATAAATTTATATACATATTTAATAATAATATTTTCTCAAAATCTTCATTTATTTCTTAGGACACTTGTCGAATATTGATACACCTTATTTTAACTAGTACTTAGAAAATAATTAAATAGTATTACCTTTCAAATCAGTTGATTCTGTCCATTATTTTAGGTTCATGTACACACTTTTGTGGGTGTCAAGAAACACGTAGCAACCTAACATTGGACCTAAGCTCAACAAATCAAAATTTACTATATTTTAGAAAACTCACTACCATAGGGTATATAGTATAATACTAATGACAAGAACAACATAATATTCATGTGGTCCACTTTACTTTAAAAATTAGAAAGTTACATTTTAGATAGGATGTCCCTACTTAATCATGGACACATTAGAGAGCCTCCATGTGTCATTTGGTATTACTTTAAAATCCGTGGTACACGTATCACCAAAATTATCGTGAACGGAGAGATTAAAAAATTTTATTAGGAGAATTCAAAATATAATATATATATATATATATATATATATATATATATATATATATATAATGTAACATAATCTTTCAGGGGAAAAGATTTAACCCAGTAATAAGTGGTAAATATATTTTTATTTTTGATCAAATTAATTGAATCAAAGCATGTATGGATTCACTTTTAATAAGAATGCTTCGTCTGAAAAATGAGACTTTTCAACATAAATTTAATTCAATTAATTAAATTTTAATAAAAATATGAGATAAGGTACTATTATCACTTAAGTAATAGCCATAGCTGCTACACATATTTTAACTTTACGAGAGTTTTATTACTTCTAAACACAATTTTATTATATTATTGTTCATCTTTTATATTTTCGTGACATTTTGTGTTTATATGACTTGTTTTTCGACAAACCTTATATTGGAATCTTGGAGATTGCACCACACAGTGAGGGACCAGGTCCCTCAAAACCAGTCACCGAAAATGAATTGGTAAAGCACTATGGAAGGAAAAATTTTGCTGAAAATAAAGAAACACAATAATTTAACGTGAAAACCCACTTACTCCAAGAACCACGAATTGCTCTCACAAGCTCTTCAAAATTCACTATAATCAACCTCTTGATTACAAACTTGACTTGAACCTAACTCTAGGTTCCTCCTACTTGTAATAATTCTACTACAAGCTGAACTTAACAACTCTGTCAAGACTCCTCAACATTGACTAACTCTAATCAGTATCAAACTTAGACAACTCTACCTAAGCACTCTCAAAACAAAAATAAAGCATTACTCTTATAGTATAAGTAATTCAAGTACAAATCAAACGTTTACACTATCAACATACAAAGACTAAGAACTGAGCTAAAATTGAGTTTTTGCCTTGTTCTCTTTTCACTTTTCTGAATTTGCAAAAATCACTTGATGAATAAGCATCATTTTTTTCATAGATGAGTGATGATTAGGGCTGAAATATATTTGGATCAGGCGTCCTAAATAGTATAAGCAGTACCTGCACAGTTTATTACACAAAATGACAAAACTATACAGGCATGTGCCAGCTGTACTGTACCCTTGGACATCCAGGGACCTGGTCCCTTGAAGTCAGCTGCTCATCATCAAAACAAGATATAACAATTTTTTTTCTTTTTTATGATGATAAACCAGCCACACAATTTTGAGCATCAACGCTCATGCTCATTCATCACATTTAATCAGTGTTATTACCACTACTAAAGATGAATGTCCGCCCTATCATGCAACACCATGCTTCCACAACTTATAGACTTGTTCCCTTGTTGTCAATTGCTACCAAACTTTAATTACTTCTCCCCGTCATCATGAACTATTGGTCATTTAGTGTATTTACATACTTTCCTTTGTCACTATGCCTCCAGACTCAAACACATCATCACACATGTGCTACATTTGGTACCTAGTCCCTAACATCATTAGTGCATTTCTTAAACACACATCTGATCCTTAACACATGAAGACGAAATCCCCCCTTTTGGCATCATTGAAAAGGAATAATAGTAAATCAAAGAGTAAAGATAAGCACGGGTTAGTTAACTCATGGCCACTGGGGCAACACTAACATAAAGAATATCTTTAATAGAAAGAGGAACTACATATAACACACAAAGAAAGATTCATTCATATGTTAAGGAAAAGTATCATTACAGTGCATAATTTAAATGTTCTAGAGAAAAATCTACAAGAATCAAAAAAGGTTAAATAGAAGAGGGACTTGGAAGGATGGTTTGAAGGAGTAGAGACAGGTTATTGTGATCTGCAGCATGATAGTGCAATAATTCCTTAGTTAAATGTCTTATTTCTGCATTTAAGCTGAGAACCTCATCTGCCAAGGTGAAGATCTTTTTCTTTAGGTCAACATTCTCAATTTTAGGCTCATCAGTGACACTTGGACCCTCAACAATCAGATGTTGAATTGTCATATTCAGTATGCTAATCTCTGCATTCTTAGAAGCTATATTGAGCTTTAATTTTTTAATCTCTTTGCTAAATTTCCTTTAGAAGTTGTGCTTGAGTTCTTTTTCACACACTCAACTTTTACCAGTGTCTTCATTCCAAGCATTTGCATATTATTTCAGGAGTTTCATTCTCGCATACAATATCAAAGTGATTAAATACTTTATTTAATCAATAACCATAAGGGATCCCATGTTTGGTGTTCCACCATTAATAAAGGTAGATTAATAAACTTAAAACTGCCAAGGCATTCCATGACATACAAGTCAGCAGCTGAAGCAATGTTTCTTTTTTGTGATCTGGACAAAACTACTTTGTTAACAAACTCAAAGGCCAATTGCAACTCACTCTAGTGTGATTTTCTATTCACTGCTGCCACTAATTTTTCTTTAACCTTTGATATTTTTGCCAAAAACTCTATTGATAATTGCTGTATTGAGATAGCCCTCACACCACAGATAAAAACATCCCAAATTCTCTCAAGTAAAGCAATATCAATATTCAGCTTCTTCCCTTGAACTATTGTTGTCATCTTCATCTTATCCTAAAGAAACTTCAATGTGGAATAGAATTTTCTGACCACCTCATCAAAGACTGTGAAAATAGGTCCTTCCATGAGATGCATCATCCTTTATATCTTACCAGCTCAACTAACTCCAATATTTCAGGTCCTGTTAACACATTTGTGTCAAAAATCCTTTCAATTAATACCTTTTGATTTCTTAAGAATTTATTTCTCACTTCTTTAGACACAACCTTACTTGTCTCCCCATTTTTCCTTCTATCCATAGGTGATCATAGATTCTCTTTCAACTTCTTTCCTCTTTCTGAGACCAGGTCCTTCAGAAGTCTCCTTCTTTTCAATAAAATTTTCCTCCTTTTTTTAAGAATATTTTAATATTTTACTAACATTTCGGTTTTGGAGGGAAAATATACCCTTTCCTGGACTATTTGACAACAAGATGAGGTTTTTAGCAACCCAGGAATCATCTATCAATGTTTTATCAGAAAAGTTTTGATGGCTCAGGGATGATTCTTCATCAATAATTTGAGTGAAGAAGGAGTTTGTCTTTGAAAGAGTGAGAGATGAAGAGTGCTATTCAAGAGGATTTGGGAATGAACTTTTGTTAATGCTATGCTTTGTTTTCTTTAAAAGACATGAAAAATGAGAAATGTGTAGCAATTTATAGATTCTTTCCACAGAAGAACTATTTGTGACTGAATTTTTCATTTTTACAAGAGAAGAAATGGATAAGCTTAGATATATAGGAAGAAGTAACCATAGAAAAGAATTTTTGAAAGAGTTGGATGTGATCAATTTCAATTAGGGGATGACTCATCCTTTCTTTTAGGATACAACAATGTTTTTCTTACACAAGAAGAGAGAGGGAATATGGCTTTATCTGTTAGAACAAATGCACATTCATGATACTAACCTGAGATAGGACTAGGTTCCTCTCCTTTTTTGAGTGAATTCTTGGCTTTGTGGATGTCACATTTTCCTCCTCCAAAGTTGTTTCCATGGGTGTATACCTGCAAGGGTATGATACTGAGTTAGATCAACATGCACCTATTCTACCAACGATACCTGCCTTCTGAACATAGCCAAATTTTGAAGAGAAACATTGATTCACATGTTAGGTCAAATCATGAAATCACTCCCTGTTTTAACTTATTATCCTCAGCTTGTTAGTTTCAATACACCACTTCATATCAAAAATTATTCTAAAAAAGGTTTGAGGACCAGGTCATAGATTTAGCATTCTTTAAATATTCAAGATTCCTTCTGCATTACTTTGAACCAGCCAGTATATTTTAGAGTATTTTTCTCCTTTTCAACTCATTTTTGAGATACAAATGCTGAGAAATTAAAGAAATTTTTTACTTAGCCTCTTGTTTGCACTCTTGTATTCTAATATGAGGTTAGAATATTCAGGGGAATGAGAAGATATGATCTTCCAATTTGACCCTCTGAGATGAATTTCACTGAAACCAGGTCCCTGTGAAATCTTAACTAAACATTTCTTAAGGTTCTTCTGCTTGAGCTGATGTTTATGACTGAGATCTTGTATCATCATTACTATCAATACTTCTCTTTATAGTAAATCTATCCTTGATTCCCATCTTCATCAACTTCTTACTTGTTTTAAGAGTAGCTCATACGTGTAACTTTTCATCCTTTTTACCTTGAGAATAATTCTTTCAGATTTCATGCTTGATACAGTGCATCCATAAAATGAGAATTTTACCTTATTTCTTTTGTCACAAATTTGATATACACTTAGAAGACTATACTTAAGGCCATTTACATAATACACATCTTTAGAGGTGATTTTTCAATCCATCCAACACCTTGAATATACCTATTTTTATCATTTTCAAAAGAGATACCTCTCCCTTGAAGTGTCTTGTGGGATAGAAAGAAATCAATCCTTCCAATCATATGTCTTGAATAACCACTGTTCATAAACTAGTTTTGGTTGCAATTCCTTTTTTCTACCTCATTTTCTTCTTTATCTTCAGTAGTTGCCATAAGGGAAAAGAAGGAACCAGAGGTGATTTCCTTATCATTCTTTTTAAGCATGAAATCATCTTCATACTTCTTATCTTTCTCAGATTTACTGAGAGAGTTTTCCCATGTAGCCAACATTTTCTTTACTCTACAGCTAGTTACATCCTTTCTTCTTTACTTTTTAGGATTCTGATCCTTGTTTTTTTTTTTGCATTGGCAGTTCCTAATGAAATCTTCAAACTACCACCTTTGTGACAAACTTCAAATTTGTCATCCCATTTTCTAAACTGGCCACTTTTCTTCATTGCTCTAACAATGCTTGTTGTCAGAAGAGCAATATCAACGTTTTTCTTACTTAAATAAGACACTAAAGTCTTCAATGTCAATGATCTCTCCCATTTTCTCTTCCTTTATCTCCCCTCCTTGCTCAGTGATGACATTTGTTTGACTTTCCCCGAATTTTGGAATAGCTCTACCAATTATTGTCATTTTTTTGTATGACGGAACATTTTTCTCCTTTTTCCAGATTAAGTGAAGCAGTTATAATGACCAAAACACTTTAGGTGTGAACCTTTAGAGTGAACCCGCCCTGATACTAATTGTTGGAATTTTGAAGGCTGCACCACACAGTGAGGAATCAGGTCCCTCAAAATCAGTCACGGGCAATAAATTAGTAAATCACTAGGAAAGGTTAAACTTTGCTGAAAATAAAGGACGTGAAAACCCCCTTACTCTAGGAGGAAAACCACGGCTTTCCCTCACAAGCTCTCCAAAATCCACTATAATCAATCTTTTGATTACTGACTTGACTTGAACTTAATTCTAGGTTCCTCTTGCTTGTAATAACTCTACTACAAGCTTAACTTGACAACTCTGCCAAGACTCCTCAACACTAATCAACTCTAATCAGTATCAAGCTTAGACAACTCTACCTAAACACTCTCAAAACAAAAATAAAGCATTACTCTTATAGTATGAGTAATTCAATTACAAACCAATATCTAACTCAAGAATGTTTACACTATCAGCATATAAAGACTAAGAACTTAAGCTAAAATTAAGTTTTTCCCTTTTTCTTTTTTCTCTCTCTGAATTTGCAAAAAACACTTGATGAATAGGTATTCTTTTACTTTTATAGATGAGCGATGTTTAGGGTTGAAATATAATTGGATTAGGTGTCTTAAATAGTACAAGCGGCACCTGCACAATTTGTTACACAAGAAGATAAAAATGTGCAGGTGCATGTCAACTGTACTGTACTCTTGGACATCCAAGGACCTGGTCCCTTCAAGTCAAATGTTCATCATCAAAACAAGATATAATACCTTAATTGTAATTTTTTTAGACCACATAAATAGAAAAGGTGGACAATAATGAAATGAAATTAAATTTAAAGGATTACAAAATATCCATAAAGTTTAATGCTAAAATGTGTCACAACAACTTTAATTATAATTCAAAGGATAATAGTGCTACTTTAATTATAATTCAGAGGATAATAGTACTTTTATCTCTAAAAATATCGAACACTTTGGGTTAGCAACATACGTGACTCCATGAAACAAAGATATTTTGAAGGGAATGTCCACATTATTCATAGAACATGGTTGTCCAGTCACATATCAGAATTGCCCTTTCAAGTCTTTTTCTTTTCTATTTCTCTTTTTTTTTTCAATTTTAATTTTCTTCTTCTTTTTGTAATTTGATTAACAATACATTTTTAAAATATTGATCAAAATTCATATCCTGTGAAGACATTTCTATCACGCAGTATATAATTACTCCCTCCGTTTCTAGTTATCACCATTTTTATTTATACTCCTTTAAGAAGAATATTAATTACATGCCAAATTAACTTTTTTACCTTCATTTATTACTCTTTTCTACTCTCTTCGTTCGCTTTTATTTGTCACTAATTTTCTACTTGAATTTTTACTATTACTTGTCAATTTTGACATATCAAGAAAGACAACTTCTTTTTCCTATTTTACCCTTAGCATTAATTATTTTTTCTACAAATTAATTTTAAGACATAATGTAAATATCATTTAATAGGGATATTATGGTAAAATAGTCATATTATTGATTATTTTTCTTAATGAGTGTGTCAAGTCAAATTGTAACAAGTAAAAGCGAACGGAGGAAGTATTGAATACTTCTCCTTTTTTACAGTATATTGATATCTCTTCGTATTTATGATTAAGGATAAATACGAAAAAATAAGTAATTATGCTTTGAATTTATCAAATAACAAGTACTATTAAGGAATAACTATTTTTATTAAGGATGACAACTAATTAGGAACGGAGGATGTATCCGTACCCTCGTATTCCTACTCCCTCCGTTTTAAATATTTTTCATATTTTATTTTGTACGTTTTTGAAGTAATTTAACTTAATTATCCTTATTTATTAAGCTTTTATATTTAATACTTCTTCTTTTTACACTATGTTAATTAATATATCTATATATTTATAACTATGAGTAAAAATAAAAACAAACAATTAATTATATTTTAATTTTCTATAATGATAACTATTATAGATCATTTATTTAAGGACAAAGGGTGTTTAGAAACATATACGGAGTATATAGTAGTTTGATTTTGTCTGTTTCAAGGTAAATTTGTACAATTCTTTCATACAAGTGTCATGCTATCAAGAATATTTATATAAGTTATATACCTATAAGTATATACCTATTGTTTTAATTAACTTCAGTGTGGCATTTAAGATATTTGATAGCAGTATTCGCTTTTTGGATAACCTGCAATAAGTATTTATCATCTAGTAAAGTTACCGCGCCTAATCCGCACCCTCTACAATTGGTATCAGAGCCTAGTTATTTAAAAAACTACAGAAGTAGCATATATGTTTGAATTTAGATTAGATTTACTTGAGATTAATTTATATTGATTAATTATGAGAAGACCATTTAAAAACAGAGAAGCTTTTAGAAAAATTAAAGAATCTTTAATTAGTAATTATTCAGAATATATAAGTCTAAATAAAACAAAAGAAAACCCACAAAGATTAGTCTACCTAATTACCTTAATATCTAGTATTGAAGCAAAATTAATAATCCATTTAAAATCTAGAAGAATGAGACACATACCACCTAATTATGATAAAATCGGATTTAGATATCCACCAAAATATTATAAATATAGTTTAAATGAATAAAGTACAAAAATACAAAGAATTAAAATAAATTATTTCTGAAAAACGTAAAGAATTAAAAATAAGAATAGAAAGACTACAACAACAACAACAACAACAAACCCAGTGTATTCCCACCTAGTGGGGTCTGGGGGGGGGGTAAGATGTACGCAGTCCATACCTCTACCTCTAAAGAAGTAGAAAGGCTGTTTCCGATAGACCCCCGGCTCAAGTCACGAGATACCACACAAACTCATAGTAAAGCACAGAACTAGATTACATAACATAAATACTGCACCCATAAGTATTAGAAAACAGAGGAAAGCACATAGTTTCGTAATAAAACATGGAACACGAAATCATAACAAGAATAAAACCCCCACCAGGTAAATCCCTACACTAGCGGCCCAAACCAGCCCTAGTCTTCTGCCCTAATTCGCGTCCTCCAGACCTTCCTATCTAGGGTCATGTCCTCGGTGAGCTGTAACTGCTCCATGTCCCGCCTAATCACCTCACCCCAGCATAGATACGAAGGTTTGATATGAAAACTATTAGGCAATGGATTTTAACGTTGCTCAAACCAGAGATGGAACCTATCGCCAGAGCTATCAGAGAAAAATTTATTTCAGAAGAATTATTAACTAGATATGGCAAGACAATTGGACATAAATATCCAGATCTTAAAAGTTCAAAATGTAATGGAGGAGATAATGATATCACAGAAGTTTATCTAGAATAGAAGAAAAATCAACCAAAAAGATAAGAACGCCAGCTGGAAGATACAAGATAAAAAGCAATAATGGAGATATGGAAAAGCAGCAGATACGACAAAGAGAAGATATCAATGGAGTAATAATAGAAGACAAGCTATTAAATTGTGAAAGCGACATATAAACTTTCACAATTTGCTTTACGTAAATCATTGGAATCTTTTGTATAGGTTTTTGACTATTATTAGTCTAGGAATTAATAACTTTTGTCTTGTTAGAAGACTTTTGTAAAGTAAAGTAGATTAGGTAGATAATTTTTGAAAAGACTTTTTAGAAACGTGTAAAAATAGGAATACTCTTGTAAAGTTTTAGTCTATAAATAAGATGAACCGAAGGCATTGCAAATCAAGCCTTCATGAGTTGAAGCACAAATACTCTCTCTTGTCCACAACAAATATTTTGCTTAGTTATTAAAAATCAGGTATATTTTAATGGAAAAAGCTATGGAGGAACAAAACTTAGAAATATCAAACCTACCCGAACAGGTATATTTATTTATGATTATCAATAGTTAAATTCATAATTCCTAACAATCATGGTATGATAAAATAAATTCATGTTAGTTACTTTATAGTAGAATTATTCGAAGAATAATATGTTAAGAAGTTTATTAGCAAAGTGGAAAAGGAGAAAAATCCCTAAGAACTATGTCATCCTAAAGGTGAAACCAATGAGGCAAGAAGCAGTGGTGGGGAGTAACCAAAGTAGAGGCATTGTTTAAGGGAAAAGAATCCAAATTACCATGCTAATAGTGACCAAAGAACATATTATTTAAGAATAATCTAGTATATAGTAATCTAAGATGATCATATTTTGTTATGTATATGATTGAAGGGAATACTATGAAAATAGCAATTTTATGAAAATGAATAATTATTTATCTGATGTAATGGTAGATAAAGTTAAAATACTTATTTTGTATGTGATTAAGGATATAGGAATAATAGATATAATAAAAATCATATTAGAAAAAATATTCGGTAAAGATTATATAGCTAGAATAAATTATATACCACACGTACCTAATTACTCTTATAAATACTTACGTACACATCAACTATGATAAATCACATATATCTTGAATTTTGAAAAAAAGATATGAAAAATATACAATTAGTAGAAAAGCAAATGAAAACAAATTTAGACAAATACATGGAAACTAAAGATATAAAATATATAGAATCCTTAATGAAAATATGCAAGAATTACTTAGACTAAAACAAACAACTAGAAAATATTATGAAAAAGCATTTAATCGAACTTAAATGGCAGATGATATTAAAATACTTGTTTTATATATACTTAGAAATATAGAAATTATAGACATAAAGAAAATAATATAAGAAAAATTATAAGATTATGAAGAGGAAAAATTATTAAACAGTATAGAAAACTTACACATATATTATGAACATCAATATTACTTAGATTCAGATGGATACTATTCAGAATAAATAAATGTTAGAATATAAAAAAAAATTAGAGAAAGGCAAAATTGGATATATGAAGAAGTTAATTACAGAAATCAACTTGAAATAGAAAAAAGAAAACTAGAAGAAAAATTACTTAAAATGAAATTAACCTTAGAAAAAGAAGATACAGACAATGATTTATTAAATACATACGAAAAATTATTTAATACAGATGGAAAATTACCTATACATGAACTACAAATACTAGTTAATCAGATAAAGAACATAAACCTACGCATTGAATATAGCAAAGTTAGAATAAAATACTACACAAAAATTGCTAAAATTTCAATAGGATAAAATAATAAACTACACAAATTAATGAATACATCTTACGAAAAGAATAAATCATTAAAAGATATCGAAACTAAACTATATAGTTTATGCCTAGTATACAAAAGATTATATAGTACTAACAAATATCCTAAAACATTAGATAATTTAATTACGATAATATCCAATTTAGAATATGAATTATAAAACATTTTAAGTCAAGAAGATAAAAATGAAAATTAAACCAACCAATAATATAAACTTAATAATCTACTTAAAAATAAATACTTATTACCAAATAACTATTTATTTTCTAGTAAAGTTATCGTGCCTAATCCACATCCCCCTAATATAGAAATTATGAAAAAACAGGTAGAATTTTTGGGAATACAAATAGATAAAAGTGGATTCAAAATGCAACAACATATAGTACAATAAATTTGTTATATACAATATATGACTCAAATGCTAATAAACATTTATATAATATAGAAAATATAAAAAATACTGAAGATACAATAGAACTGTTCGTATTTTCTTTGTTAACCACCAACGTACCTGTGTATTATCTGTTCGTACAATAAACTTGTTATATACAATATATGACTCAAATTCTAATAAACATTTATATAATGAGCATAATTCTTTTCTATTTATTTTCCATTTTATTTCTGTTTCATTAAACGTACCTAAGTAGTATCTACAATGGTGTTCTAATTCCTTGGTTTCTATTTCTTTATTGTCTATTTCTATTTTTTCTTTAAATTGATTTATCTCACTTAATAATTTTTGTTCTCTATCTTTTTCTTCTTTTTCTTTCTGTCTTTGTTCATACAGATCTTTTAACATTTGTAGTTCTTTTTCTATCTATTTCTTCATTTTCTTTTTCTACTCTCACCATAGCTGTCAATTTATCTTCTAATTCATTATCTGATCCATTAATTTATGTAATTGTTAAATACTTATTGATTATAGAAATTTAAATGCAAAAACAATGACTTATAATTACCCAATACCAAATAAGATATTAAAAATAAGACAAATACAAGAATATAATTATTTTAGTAAATTTGATTGTAAATCAGGATTTTACCATTTAAAGTTAGAAGAAGAATCTAAGGAATTAACCGCATTTATGGTACCACAAGGGTTTTATGAATGGAATGTACTACCATTTGGATATAAAAATGCACTAGGTAGATATCAACATTTTATGGATAGTTATTTTAAACAACTACCTAATTGTATAGTACACATAGATGATATACTATTATATACAAAAACTAAAGAAGAACATTTAAAATTATTAGAACAGTTTACAGATATAATAGAAAGAAGCCTTCATGAGTTGAAGCACAAATACTCTCTCTTGTCCACAACAAATATTTTGCTTAGATATTAAAAAACAAGTATATTTCAATGGAAAAAGCTATAGAGGAACAAAGCTTAGAAATATCAAACCTACCCGAACAGGTATATTTATTTATGATTATCAATAGTTAAATTCATAATTTCCAACAATCATGGTATAGTAAAATAAATTCATGTTAATTACTTTATAGTAGAATTATTCGAAAATAATATGTTAAGAAGTTTATTCGCAAAAGAACTATGTCATCTTAAAGGTGAAACCAATGAGGCAAGAAGCTGTGGTGGGGAGTAACCAAAGTAGAGGCGTTGTTTAAGAGAAAAGTATCCAGATTACCCATGCTAATAGTGACCAAAGAACATATTATTTAAGAATAATCTAGTATATAGTAATCTAAGATGACCATATTTTGTTATGTATATGATTGAAAGGAATATTTTGAAAATAACAATTTTATGAAAATGAATAATTATTTATCTGATGTAATGGTAGATAAATTTAAAATACTTATTTTGTATGTGATTAAGGATATAGGAATAATAGATATAAGAAAAATCATATTAGAAAAAATATTCGGTAAAGATTATATAGCTAGAATAAATTATATACCACACGTACCTAATTACTCTCATAAATACTTACGTACACATCAACTATGATAAATCACATAAATCTAGAATTTTGGAAAAAAGATATGAAAAATATACAATTAGTAGAAAAACAAATGAAAACAAATTTAGACAAATACATGGAAACTAACTATATAAATATATAGAATTCCTTAATGAAAATATGCAAGAATTACTTAGACTAAAACAAACAACTAGAAAATATAATGAAAAAGCCTTTAATCGAACTTAAATGACAGATGATATTAAAATACTTGTTTTATACATACTTAGAAATATAGAAATTATAGATATAAAGAAAATAATATGGGAAAAATTACAAGATTATGAAGAGGAAGAATTATTAAACAGTATAGAAAACTTACACATATATTATGAACATCAATATTACTTAGATTCAGATGGATACTATTCAGAATAAATAAATGTTAGAATATAAAAAAAAATTAGAGAAAGGCAAAATTGGATATATGAAGAAGTTAATTACAGAAATCAACTTGAAATAGA
>NC_061117.1:18711227-18714409 GCF_002878395.1 Capsicum annuum
AATAGAAAAAAGAAAACTAGAAGAAAAATTACTTAAAATGAAATTAAACTTAGAAAAAGAAGATACAGATAATGATTTATTAAATACATACGAAAAATTATTTAATACAGATGGAAAATTACCTATACATGAATAACAAATACTAGTTAATCAGATAAAGAACATAAACTTACACATTGAATATAGCTAAGTTAGAATAAAATACTACACAGAAATTGCTAAAATTTCAATAGGATAAAATAATAAACAACACAAATTAATGAATACATCTTACGAAAAGAATAAATCATTAAAAGATATCGAAACTAAACTCAATAGTTTATACCTAGAATACAAAAGATTATATAGTACTAACGAAGATCCTAAAACATTAGATAATTTAATTACGATAATATCCAATTTAGAATATGAATTAATAAAATATCTTAAGTCAATAATATAAAAATGAAAATTAAACCAACCAATAATATACACGTAATAATCTACTTAAAAATAATTACTTATTACTTAATAACTATTCATTTCCTAGTAAAGTTACCGCGTCTAATCCGCTCCCCCTTACAAATATTGGTATCAGAGCTAGCAGTTATTTAAATAATATGGAAGTAACATATTTGTTTATTAAGCTTCTTGGTAGATCTGGACATATATTATTATCATATTTTATTTCCTCATTTTTTACTAGATATTTTGGTATATAATCTGATAATTATATATTTCATTAATTTAAATTTATAATAAGTGCAAATTATTCAGTAGCAATAATACATAAAAATATAGATAAATCATTAGTATTATATTGGAAAATATTAGGAATAGAACTAACCCCAGGAAGTAAAATATTTACAGCAAGATGTAAAAATCTATATGTATTAACAACAAAATATAAAATAACGGGAAAAAATAAAATTAATAAAATACAAATAAAAAGTTCTTTTGAACAATTCGTAAAAACAATTGATAATAATGATTATAGTTATAGATATATAGACATAGAAAAAGATTTAGAAATAATAAATGATAGAATAAGTACAACAAAAAGAATAGCTTATGAAAAACTAGAATCATCAACAACCACAACTAAACTAACACTTTGTAGAATTATTAAAAAAAAATATGAAATAGCTATAAAAGAAAAATTTAGTAGCATGACAACAACAGAAAAAGAGAAAACCAAGAAGACCTACATAAACAAATTAATTATAGAAAACAAATTAGAGAAATAATGGACAATCTAATAGAAAAATTAAAATGGATAGAAGAAACCTTAAAAAATCTAGATAAAAGCAAAGATAAAAGTTTAGATAGTTTAAAAAATTCAGTTACAAAAAAAGAGATTCGGAGACTAGTCTTGAATATATTAAATTTTACATTAACATTTGAAGTAATTACTACTAACAAAAATGTTATTGCAGACTACATATCAAGACAAAGCTACACAAACTGATATAATAGAAAATGATGTTTTAGAAAAGATATTCAAAACCCTAACTATGCTTTCAATGGGTAATGAAATAGAAAAGCTAAAGACTAATGAAGATAAACTGAAGTCTATAGCTAAAATCAGATAACTCAGCAGTGCGCAGAGCTATGTTGATCGGAAGACATTAAAATTCTAGAGCTAGAAGGAGATGTTAGGGCACTCCTTAAAACCCATAGCGTTTACCAATCTACTTTTGCAAGTACAGGAAAGGAGTTAGGAAAAATAAAAATATGAACCTAAACAAGCTATTTCATAAACCATATATTCCAAATACATCAAAAACAAAATCTAAATTCAAATATATATGCTACTTCCGTATTTTTTAAATAACTGTGCTCTGATACCAATTTGTAGGGGGGTGCGGATTAGGCGCGGTAACTTTACTAGGAAATAAATAGTTATTAAGTAATACGTATTTACTTTTAAGTAGGTTGTTTCGTGTATATTATTGGTTGGTTTAATTTTAATTTTTATCTTCTTGACTTAAGATATTTTATTAATTCATATTCTAAATTGGATATCATCGTAATTAAATTATCTAATGTTTTAGGATCTTCGTTAGTACTATATAATCTTTTATATTCTAGGTATAAACTATATAGTTTAGTTTCGATATCTTTTAATGATTTATTCTTTTCGTAAGATGTATTCATTAATTTGTGTAGTTTATTATTTTATCCTATTGAAATTTTAGCAATTTCTGTGTAGTATTTTATTCTAACTTTGCTATATTCAATGCGTAGGTTAATGTTCTTTATTTGATTAACTAGTATTTGTTGTTCATGTATAGGTAGTTTTCCATCTGTATTAAATAATTTTTCATATTTATTAAATAAATCATTATCTGTATCTTCTTTTTCTAAGGTTGATTTTATTTTAAGTAATTTTTCTTCTATTTTTTTTTTCTATTTCAAGTTGATTTCTGTAATTAACTTCTTCATATATCCAATTTTGTCTTTCTCTAATTTTTTTATATATTTTAATATTTATTTATTCTGAATAGTATCCATCTGAATCTAAGTAATATTGATGTTCATAATATATGTGTAAGTTTTCTATATAGTTTAATAATTCTTCCTCTTCATAATCTTGTAATTTTTCCCATATTATTTTCTTTATGTCTATAATTTCTATATTTTTAAGTATATATAAAACAAGTATTTTAATATCATCTGTCATTTAAGTTCGATTAAATGCTTTTTCATAATATTTTCTAGTTGTTTATTTTAGTCTAAGTATTCTTGCATATTTTCATTAAGGAATTCTATATATTTTATAGCTTTAGTTTCCATGTATTTGTCTAAATTTGTTTTCATTTGTTTTTCTACTAACTGTATATTTTTCATATCTTTTTTTCCAAAATTCTAGATATATGTGATTTATCATAGTTGAGGTGTACGTAAGTATATATAAGAGTAATTGGTACGTGTGGTATGTAATTTATTCTAGCTATATAATCTTTACCGAATATTTTTTTTAATATGATTTTCCTTATATCTATTATTCCTATATCCTTAATCACATACAAAATAAGTATTTTAAATTTATCTACCATTACATCAGATAAATAATTATTCATTTTCATAAAATTGCTATTTTCAAAATATTCCCTTCAATCATATACATAACAAATATGGTCATCTTAAATTACTATATACTAGATTATTCTTAAATAACATGTTCTTTGGTCACTATTAGC
>NC_061117.1:18714509-18763625 GCF_002878395.1 Capsicum annuum
AATAGCAATTTTATGAAAATTGCTATTTTCAAAATATTCCCTTCAATCATATACATAACAAATATGGTCATCTTAAATTACTATATACTAGATTATTCTTAAATAACATGTTCTTTGGTCACTATTAGCATGGTAATCTGGATACTTTTCCCTTAAACAACACATCTACTCTGGTTACTCCCCACCACGGCTTCTTGCCTCATTGGTTTCACCTTTAGGATGACATAGTTCTTAGGGATTTTTCTCCTTTTCCACTTTGCTAATAAATTTCTTAACATATTATTCTTCGAATAATTCTACTATAAAGTAACTAACATGAATTTATTTTATCATACCATGATTGTTGGGAATTATGAATTTAACTTTTCATAATCATAAATAAATATACCTGTTCGGGTAGGTTTGATATTTCTAAGCTTTATTCCTCCATAGCTTTTTCCATTGAAATATACCTGTTTTTTAATAACTAAGCAAAACATTTGTTGTGGACAAGAGAGAGTATTTGTGCTTCAACTCATGAAGGCTTGCTTTGCAATGCCTTCGGTTCCTCTTATTTATAGACTGAAACTTTACAAGAGTATTCCTATTTTTACACGTTGCTAAAAAGTCTTTAAAAATTATCTACCTAATCTAATTTACTAAACTTTACAAAAGACTGCTAATAAGACAAAAGTTATTAATTCCTAGACTAATAATAGTCAAAAACCTATACAAAAGATTCTAATAATTTACGTAAAGCAAATTGTGAAAGTTTACATGTTGCTTTCACAATTTAATAGCTTTCTTCTATTTGTATTTTGTTAATTTTATTTTTTCCTGTTATTTTATGTTTTGTTGTTAATACATATAAATTTTTGCATCTTGCTGTAAATATTTTACTTCTTGGGATTAATTCTATTCCTGATATTTTCTAATATAATACTAATGATTTATCTATATTTTTATCTGTTATTGCTACTGAATAATTGACACTTATTATAAATTTAAATTTTTGGTATATTAAATTTCCTTTTATGACAGTTATTATACTTTTTTTCTATAAGTTTTATTATTCTATCATCTGCTAGGTATAATTCTATTGGTTTATCTATTCCTTCTTTGAAACATGCTTTTATTAATATCTCTGTACCTCCTAGGTGTACGTATTTTATTGGGTCTCTAATTTTTATAACATTTATTTCTTTATTAATTAACCTTTTTGTTACTAGCGGTATACTAACTTTACCTTTTGCATAACTACAGTCTATTACATGTTCTTTTTGGCTTACTGCGTAGTATTCTTCTTTTCTTTTACTAAATATGTTTTTTATTGTTGGTATTTTAAATATTTTTTCTACACTTAAATCTAATTCTTTTCCTTTTATTTCATCAAATATGTGACTATCAAATATTATTTTTTGATCTGTTCCTTCTTCACTTAAATATTCTTTCTTTGTTATTATTTTTATATCTTCTTCAGTCATTTAATTCATCTAATTCACTATCTATTTTATTATCTGTTTTATTCTCTGAAATTTCATATATATTGTCTTCACTTTCTAATTCGTAATCTATATAATCTATCTGCATATATTCTGTATTTTCTATTTTTATTTCTGATATTTGTTTATTTTTTAGGTTTTTAGGTCATTTAAAATCTTTTGCTAAATGTCCTAATTTTCCACAATTATAACAAGTACATTCTTTTATAGATTTCTTTTTTCTATATGGTCTTTTGTGTTTATAATTTTTTACATAATATCTTTTTCTTGGTTTTTTATATTTATATTTTGATGTTTTATATTTCTTGTGTCTTTTTCTTTTCTTATAATATCCTTCTTCACATCCGAATTGGGGTGCTATTTTATCTTTGTACCATGCTAAATTTCTTATTAATGTTTTTTTCATTTTTATTTCTTCTCTATATTTTTCACATAAGTTTCAATGCCATTGTTGTAAAAGTTTTATTCTTGCTCCTAGAGTATCTGCTATTTTTGCTTCTTCCCAACTCTTTATTATTTTTGAACTAAATGGTTCGGGTAATTTATTAAAACATAATTTTCTTATTTCTTTACTATCTTCTATATTATATGCTCATTTATAATAATATTCTGTAAATGCGCAAGTATATTCATCTATGTAACACATATTACATATTGCTAATTTTAGCATTAAATTTCTATTTGTATTTTTTTCTTCATTTTTTCTTCTTCTATTGTTGTCATACTATCAAATTCATCTTTTATAGTTGTTTCATATTTTTTTAATAATTCTATAGATGTTAGTTTAGCTGTTGTTGATGATGTTCCTTCTGTAGGTTTATCAGTTCTTCTTAATATTTTTTTGCTATTTTCAGTTAAATTTGAAAACCATAATTTTACTATTCCTATTAGTGTTCTCTCTATATATTCTGGTGCATCTGTTACGTTTATATTATTATTTAATAATTGTTTTGTCATATATCCTATCCATAATTGTATTGCTCTTTCTGTATCTATTACACAATCTAAGTCTAAAAAGTTATAATTTTTATTAACTATTTGTTTTGGTGTCCATTTGTCATATTCTTTCTTTAGATTATATCTTTTAAACTTATTCTTATTATATGTAGGTTTTCTTATTTCTGATGTACAAGGTATTATATTTTGATCTTCTTTTTTATCAAGATTATTTATTTCTGTGTTGATATTTTTCTAAGTTTTCTTCATTAATTACTTCTTGTTTTTCATTGATTTCTAAATTTTTGTATTTGTTAATATTTTTGTATATGTTTCACTATATTCTGAATCATAATTATCCGTCTCTTCAACATCTATATTATTTATTTCTAATTCCTTGTTTTTTATTTCTTTTTTGTTTATTTCTAATTTTTCTTTAAATTGATTTATTTCGTTTAGTAATTTTTGTTCTTTATCTTTTTCTTCCTTTTCTTTTTGTCTTTCTTCATACATATCCTTTAACATTTGTAGTTCTTTTTCTAATTCAGCAATCCTACTATTTTTAGTTTCTTCTATTTTTCGTATTTCTTATGTAGTTTGTTGTTTTATTTTTTCTATTTCCTTTTTTCTATCTATTTCTTCATTTTCCCTTTATATTCTTACCATAGCTGTCAATTTATCTTCTAATTTTAATTTCTTTTTTTCTAACATTAAATATAAATGTTCACCTATTTTCTTATATCTTCTTCTTAGATTAGAAAATACTATTTTTATTTTTAATCCTTCGTGATTTTCATATATTTTTTCATCTATTATAAATTCTTCTTTGTTCATTTTATTGTAAATAGTTCATGTTGATATATATAATCTAAACTATCTATTTGTGATTCTAAATTTGATATTTCATCATTTTGTGTGTTTATTGAGTTTTTACTAACTCCGGCAAATATATTATAATGTAGTCTTTCTATTCTTATTTTTAATTCTTTATTTTTTCAGAAATAATTTGTTTTAATTCTTTGTATTTTTATACTTTATTCATTTAAACCATATTTATAATATTTTGGTGGATATTTAAATCTAATTTTATCATACTTAGGTGGTATGTGTCTCATTCTTCTAGATTTTAAATGGATTATTAATTTTGCTTCAATACTAGATATCAAGGTAATTAGGTAGGCTAATCTTTGTGGGTTTTCTTTTGTTTTATTTAGACTTATATATTCTGAATAATTACTAATTAAAGATTTTTTAATTTTTCTAAAAGATTTTCTGTTTTTAAATGGTCTTCTTATAATTAATCAATATAAATTAATCTCAAGTAAATCTAATCTAAATTCAAACATATATGCTACTTCCGTATTTTTTAAATAACTGTGCTCTGATACCAATTTGTAGGGGGCTGCGGATTAGGCGCAGTAACTTTACTAGGAAATAAATAGTTATTACCAACTGTGGGGGGGTGCGGATTAGGTCCGGTAACTTTACTAGGAAATAAATAGTTATTAAGTAATAAGTATTTATTTTTAAGTAGATTATTTCGTGTATATTATTGGTTGGTTTAATTTTCATTTTTATCTTCTTGACTTAAGATGTTTTATTAATTCATATTCTAAATTGGATATTATCGTAATTAAATCATCTAATATTTTAGAATATTCGTTAGTACTATATAATCTTTTGTATTCTAGGTATAAACTATATTGTTTAGTTTCGATATATTTTAATGATTTATTATTTTCATAAGATGTATTCATTAATTGGTGTAGTTTATTATTTTATCCTATTGAAATTTTAGCAATTTCTGTGTAGTATTTTATTCTAACTTTGCTATATTCAATGCGTAGGTTTATGTTCTTTATCTGATTAACTAGTATTTGTTGTTCATGTATAGGTAATTTTCCATCTGTATTAAATAATTTTTCGTATGTACTAAATAAATCATTATCTGTATCTTCTTTTTCTAAGGTTGATTTTATTTTAAGTAATTTTTCTTCTAGTTGTCTTTTTTCTATTTCAAGATGATTTCTGTAATTAACTTCTTCATATATCCAATTTTCCCTTTCTCTAATTTTTTTTTATATATTCTAATATTTATTTATTCTGAATAGTATCCATCTGAATCTAAGTAATATTGATGTTCATAATATATGTGTAAGTTTTCTATACTGTTTAATAATTCTTCCTCTTCATAATCTTGTAATTTTTCCCATATTATTTACTTTATGTCTATAATTTCTATATTTCTAAGTATATATAATTAGTAGAAAAACAAATGAAAACAAATTTAGACAAATACATGGAAACTAACGATATAAAATATATAGAATTCCTTAATGAAAATATGCAAGAATTACTTAGACTAAAACAAACAACTAGAAAATATTATGAAAAAGCATTTAATCAAACTTAAATGACAAATAATATTAAAATACTTGTTTTATATATACTTAGAAATATAGAGTTTATAGACATAAAGAAAATAATATGGAAAAAATTACAAGATTATGAAGAGGAAGAATTATTAAACAGTATAGAAAACTTACACATATATTATGAACATCAATATTACTTAGATTCAGATGGATACTATTCAGAATAAATAAATGTTAGAATATATAAAAAAAAAATAGAGAAAGGCAAAATTGGATATATGAAGAAGTTAATTACAGAAATCAACTTGAAATAGAAAAAAGACAACTAGAAAAAAAATTGCTTAAAATAAAGTCAACTTTAGAAAAAGAAGATACAGATAATGATTTATTTAATACATACGAAAAATTATTTAATACAGATGGAAAATTACCTATACATGAGTAACAAATACTAGTTAATCAGATAAAGAACATAAACCTACGCATTGAATATAGCAAAGTTAGAATAAAATACTACACAGAAATTACTAAAATTTCACTAGAATAAAATAATAAACTACACAAATTAATGAATACATCTTACGAAAAGAATAAATCATTAAAAGATATCGAAACTAAACTATATAGTTTATACCTAGAATACAAAATATTATATAGTACTAACGAAGATCCTAAAACATTAGATAATTTAATTACGATAATATCCAATTTAGAATATGAATTAATACAATATCTTAAGTCAAGAAGATAAAAATGAAAATTAAACCAACCAATAATATACACGAAATAATCTACTTAAAAATAAATACTTATTACTTAATAACTAATAACTATTTATCATCTAGTAAAGTTACCGCGCCTAATCCGCACCCCCTAACTAATAACTATTTATCATCTAGTAAAGTTACCGCGCCTAATTCGCACCCCCTCTACAATTTTAAAAATAGATGCTTTTTTTTCTTTATCAACTTTCATTATTAAAATTAAAGTTGTCACTAAGTATTAAAATCATGATTGGGCATCAAAGTTACGAACAGTACTAGATTATGGGTAAAATATTGAGCAATATAACAATATATTCAACAACAATAACATATTTAATATAATATCATAAAATAAGCTTTGAAAAGGATAAAATATATACAAACTTAACCCTGCCTCAAATATAGAGAAGTTATTTTCGAATAAATCCTCAAGTTAAGATAAAAATAGTGTAAAACAACCCCTCAAAAAAGTAATAAAAGTGCAAAAAAAAATAGAATATAGTAATAATAAAACATCATATAGTAGCAAGACAATAACTACGATAAAGCGACGATCCAACCACGGATTATGCAAGCACCTACCCACCTCAATTCTATATAGGGGAACCCTTACGACGCAATCATTCAATTAATTAAGATAGTGTAATAAATGATCTTCAAAAGAAGAAAAATCCCTTAATCATAATAAAACTCTTGTTCAACAAATTTAACAGATTAAAAACAATGCAACAAAGAATTAACAATGACTCTTCAAAACTGAATGTAAGTTGGTACAAAAGCGTTAAACAAATGGAGGAATGACTCCAAATTCAACATGCATGTATGAGCAGGATGACAAGAGCTACTGAAGAATAATCATCATTCTCTAAGATATTCAAGACTAGTTATGTGAATTACAAGTTCTCCTACTCCTTCTATAGTTACCTATATTCACATATTAAACTTTGTAAATTGTCAAGTCATACAAATACAAACATCCATTAAGGGATCCACATAAAACGCAACAACACTCAATCGTATTATTAGATTAATTTCATATTTTATCCATCCAAAGTCCTTGTTTGTAGGCCTGGACATGAAATCTCTCGTCAACTATAGTTATTACATGCAACTAATCCAAGTTTACTACATATTAAACTATAATTTACCTCAATCGAAGATCTTGAAACAATCAAGTCACACCAAGGTTGCTCTTTACTTTCATTCATGCCTTTATTATTTCCATCATCTAGAAATAAAATAATTATAGGAGTAACTAATCAATTATTCTTTGAATAACTACAAAGGAAATTCAATTCATTAATTCTATCCTAATTCATGGTCTAAAACAATATCCAAGAATAAAATTAACCATTAATGATACTATCATACTCAATACATCTTTATTAATGGAGTTTCAAAGCTAAAGATACCATATTTAAAAAATTTAAGGTCTCCAACCATCAAATTCATGTTTTAAAATCACTAGTTCATGCTAGGAATCTTTAAACTTGAATTTGTGTTGAAGTTTTTGTATGCCTACATATAGATTTGTGTACCCGAAAACATAAAAAATAACAATCTTAAAAAATAATCCAGAATCTGTATAGCTTGGTTTCTGGAGATTAAATCTTTAAGCTTTCTACTCCGTTTGAACTTAACTAGTGATTTGAAGACATAAAATCTTCATTACAAGTTAAAGATCACTTGGTTGACGATTGAACATCATAAAAACTTCATCATTAAACTAGAAACAAGAGGTGTTTAAAGTTGCTGGAACTTTATTAATAGTATTTTGATATACTAAAGTTATTGTCTTGTTATAATAGGAAAATGACTATGGATAGTCAAGTGCATGGTGTTACAACGACTGTTGTAGTAACTAGTATTGCCACAACAAATCGTACGAATGCTCCGATAGCAATGGCTCCAGAAGAAAATTTTTAAAAGTCTGTGGGTATCGATTTCAAAAGGTGGCAGCAGAAAATATTTTTTTACCTTACAGCTCTTTGTCTTCAAAGGTTCACATTTGAGGAAACTCCAGAGGTACCCGAGGGAACCTCTGAACAAGAGCGATTTGTGATTGTAAAGGCTTGGAAACACTCGGATTTCCTTTGTAGGAACTACATCTTGAGTGGTATCCAAGATGATCTATACAATGTATATAGTGGAACAAAGACAGCAAAAGAGTTATGGGGAGTGCTAGAATGGAAGTACAAGATAGAGGATGTAGGAACTAAAAAGTTCTTCGATGCAAAATTCCTAGAATATAAAATGATAGACAGATAGTTGGTTGTATCCCAAGTGCAGGAACTGGAAGTGATCATCCATGATCTCCTTACGGAAGGTTTGTTCATGAATGAAGTATTTCAAGAAGCAACAATAATAGAGAAGCTACTACCCATGTGGAAGGACTTCAAGAACTATTTGAGATACAAACATAAGGAGATGTCTGTCAAAGATCTAATCATAAGATTGCACATTGAAGAAGACAATAAGGCTGTGGAAAGAAGGTCGAAAGGAAATTCTACAAAGAATAGAGCAAATATTGTAGAAGATGACCACAATAACTCTAAAAGGCGAAAGAAAGTAATCAACTCAAGAAGAAATTCAAGGGAAAGTGATTCAACTGTCGCAAGATTGGCCATAAATCAATAAATTGTCGGGCCCCTAAGAAAGACAAGAAAAAGGACCAAGCAAATGTGGCTGAGTCCAAGAAAGAAATAGATGATCTGTGTGTCATGCTTTCCGAATGCAACTTGGTAGGAAATCCTCGCGAATGGTGGATGGATTTCGGTGCCACCCTCCAAGTTTGTGCTAATAAGGAGTTGTTTGCGATGCTCGCTTCGGATTAAGGAGAAGAAAATATCTACATGGCAAACTCCGCTACTACAAAAGTAGAAGGAACAGGAAAAGTGTTTTTGAAAATAACTTCAAGCAAAGTGTTGACACTCAACAATGTCCTGTATGTACCGGTGTTACGGAAGAACTTAATTTCTATATCACTTATAGACAAAAATGGATTCAAATGTGTATTTGTTTCCGAAAAAATTATACTTAGTACATGAGAAGGGTATGTAGGAAAAGACTACCTCAATGAGGGCCTATTCAAAATAAATGTAATGAATGTTGAAATCAATAAAAGTTTAATTTCTTCTTACTTTCTTGAGTCTTACGATTTATGGAGTGAATGATTAGGCCATGTTAATTACAAAACATTGTGAAAAATGATTAACTTAGAAGTTTTGCGAAACTTTGAGTGCAATAAATCAAAGTGTCAGATGTGTGTGGAATCAAAGTATGCTAAGCATCTGTATAATTCCGTTTAAAGAAATTCCAATCCCTTAGACTTAATACACACTGACAGTTGTGATATGAAGTCAACACCATCACGTCATGGGAAAAATTAGTTCATAACTTTTATCGACAATTGCACTAGATATTGTTATGTCTACTTGCTAAATAGTAAGGATGAAATAATAGATGCATTTAGGCAATACAAAACTGAAGTTGAACATTAGTTAGAGAAAAAGATCAAAACTATAAGAAGTGATAAGAGAGGAGAATATGAATCTCCCTTTACACAAATATGTGTAGAGAATGGAATTGTACATCAAACTACAACCCCGTATTCACCTAAATCTAATGAAATTGCGGAAAGAAAAAACCAAATTTTGAAAAAATAATGAACGTCTTATTAATAAGTTTAGGTTTACCGCTAAACTTGTGAGGGGAAGCTATCCTTACGGCTAATCGAATACTCAATAGAGTGCTCCATAGTAAGACACAATCAATTTCATATGAAAAATAGAAAGAAAGGAAACCCAACTTGATATATTTCAAAGTGTGGGGGTGTCTAGAGAAAGTACAAGTTCCTATACCTAAAAGAGTAAGGATGGGACCTAAGACGGTGGATTGCGTATTCATAGGATATGCTAAAAGTAGCAAAGCATGTTGGTTTTTTATTCATAAATCTGAACATTCAGATATTAATGAAAATATGATAATTAAATCAGATAATGCTGAATTCTTTGAACACATTTATCTGTATAAAACTAAACATGAACAGTCTAGTAGGGGTTCTAAACAACCTCAAAATAAACCAAGTGAGGATGTACATAATGATGAGAATCCAAGATGTAGTACACGTCAAAGAATGTCAACTTTATTTGGATCAGATTTTGTAAAATTTCTCTTTGAAAATGAGCCTCAAACATTTAAAGAAGCGATGACATCTTCGGACTCAACCTTTTGGAAAGAGGTAGTCGATAGTAAGATTGATTCAATCTTAAGCAATCATACGTGGGAATTGGTTGATCTTCCTCCAGAAAATAAACCTCCAGGTTCTAAATGGATGCTCAAAAGGAAAATAAAAGCAGATGGTACTATTGACAAATACAAGGAAAGACTGGTAGTGAAAGGCTTTAAACAAAAAAAGGCCTTGATTACTTTGATACATACTCACCAGTAATGAGGATAATGTCAATTCAGATGTTAATTGCCTTGGCGGTAGTATATGACCTTGAAATCCATCAAATGAATATGAAAACAACATTCCTAAATGGAGAATTGGAGGAAGAAATTTACATGGAATAGCCTGAGGGTTTTGTGGTTCTAGGAAAAGAAAATAAGGTGTGTAAACTTATTAAGTCACTTTATGAACTAAAAGAAGCACCTAAACAATGACATGCAAAGTTTGACCAAACCATGTTGGCAAACATGTTCAAGATAAATGAATGTGATAAGTGTGTCTACATTAAAGACACTCCAAATCACTAATTCATTGTTTGTTTATATGTGGATGATATGTTGATCATCAGTAGAGATATTTCTGACATAAATGCAATGAAATGAATGCTTGGGACCAAGTTTGATATGATATGAAAGACCTTGGAGTTGTGGATGTGATCTTAGGAATAAGAATCTGAAGAACTACCCAAGGATTGGCATTATCATAGTCTCATTACATCAAGAAAATACTTGACAAATTCAAGTATATGGAATTTGGTATTGCTAAGACTCCATTGGATGTGAGTTTTGCACTTCAAAAGAATGAACGTGAAAGTGACTCACAATTGGAGTATGCAAGAGTATTGGGATGTTTAATGTATACAATGAATTGTACATGACCAGACATAGCATGCACTATTAGTAAGTTGAGTCGGTACACGAGTAACCCCAATAAAACTCATTGGATGATAATGAAAAGAGTTTTGGGGTATCTTAAATATACTCAAGACTATGCTTTGAATTATAATAAATATCCCACGGTACTTGAAGGATATAGTGATGCAAATTTGATCACCGGATTGAATGAAGTAAAATCCAAAGGTGGATATGTATTTACTATCGGTGGAGGAGCGGTCTATTGGAAATCATCCAAACAAACATGTATTGCTCGCTCTACAATAGAATCTAAATTTATCGCATTGAATAAAGTTGGTGAAGAAGCAGAATGGATCCAAAATTTCTTGGAAGATATTCCTTATTGGCCCAAACCAGTGGCACCAGTATGTATACACTGTGATAGCCAAGCAGCAATAGGTAGGGTAGGGAGCATGATGTACAATGGTAATACTCATCACATAAAACAGAGACACAATATCGTTAGAGAACTTCTCTTTAGTGGAGCTATCACGGTTGACTACGTAAAGTCAAAGGGTAATATGTCAGATCCGCATACAAAAGGCCTATCTAGAGAAGGAGTTGAAAGGACATCCAAGGAAATGAGTTTAAGGCCTAGGACAAGTCAGCATGGTGGTGACTCTACCTAGCAGACTGGAGATCCCAAGATCTAGGTTCAAGGAGATCAAACAAAGTTGTGTCTGACATGTTCAACATTGTCAATATACCAACCCATTCTCATGATGTAGACAATATTTAGTAAACAAGGATAAAACTTAAAATGAAAGGTCTTTTAATGATTATCTAAATTTGGCTGATTTGACCAAATATTTTAATTTATAGGATTGAATGTTTAGAAATTACCTTTTTGAGGGCAAAGTAGAAGCCGATTCAAGGAGAATATTAGTAAAGGCCTATTCACTAAGCTCTCATGAAATCGTGATGTGTTCATGGCTGAAAGAACAAAACCATGAGAACTATAAATGGTAAAAGGCTAGTTGTGTGATATATGTTGTCTAGGTGTACATTAAAGATCGATGGTTCATCAAATCTACCGATTGACCAAGTGCATCCGATGTATGTTCTCTACGGAAAGTTCAAAGGGAAACCCACTTATCTAGATGCAATCAGTCTTTGCTCAATGATCACATATTTATCCGTATCTTTCTTCAGAAGATAGCCATTCCCCATTCATGTGGGGAATTATTGGGTTTAAGGTGTATGTATGAATGGAAAGTTCATTAATTCTCCCACATTGGAGGGAGAAGGGAACATTTAAGTTTTAAGTGTTTATAATAAGGAACATTTACTCCACTTGGATAGTGATGCAAGAACAAAGTGGTGCCTTGCAGCGTCGTCGTCGCCTCTTGCTCAGCTTTGGCTTCAACTTCGGATTTGATTTGGATTTGGATTTTTCAAATGATCGATCAATGAGATCTATTTTTTAGACAAAATTTATTTGAAAATTGATGAAAAAGTGAAATTTTAATCTAAAGAATCTGATAAAAGTATTTTTCTCCATGTGCGAGCATATTTCAGACACCATGCAAACACATGCGCAACGCATTTCGAAGGGATGCGACCCTTCAAGGTAAAAGGCACACTATTTTGCGTTGTTGGGCGATTTACACATGCACTTTGATAACCTGAGGGCACAGGTGCAACGCAGGTACTTACTGGAATTTAGATAGCGTCACCTGCGGCCATAGATTAGGCGCAGATCCAGCAAAGACTGGGCCCAGATAACACAACTGTACTGAATAGGTGCCTTTTTGCTAAACCAATGCATCCTTTATAAAAAGACACTTTAAGGATATAAATACCTGACATATTCCTCAAGTATAAACATGATTTTTGATAGTATAAAAACTCTTCTTTCCTACAAAAACTCAGTGTGATCATTAGCCGTTGAGTGAGTTTATTGAATCCAATAATTTGAGGTACCGTTATTATTGGATTGAAAGTCATTTTATCCCGGGAGGAAAATTCCATAACCTTGGATACAATGAGGGGAATTGTTCCTTAAGGACACTCCGTGAAGTCGGGGGACTTGTCTTTAAGTTTCTATTTCATCTTATTTCTGAAAAAATAATACACTTCTTGGATAGATTATTTTTAATCTTATGTTGAAGGTATTATGTAACTTCATAGGTGTTCTTGTTTTAAACTTGAATTTGTGTTGAAGTTGTTGTGTTCCTACATACAGATTTGTGAACCCAAAAATACCAAAAATAACACTTTTTACTTCGAAGGCGAATCAACAAATGATTGGAGGCATTGAAAAGAAGACTCAAAGATCTTTCATTTAATGGATATTGAGCCTTATAACTCTTTATATTCAAGAAGGATTGCTCGGTAAAAATTGACTCTAGTTTAAACTTAGCTCGAAACTCAGTCGATAAGAATGCTTCCAACTTAACTTTGTGCTGGGGATATTGTATGACCTTAGTTCAACTCCAATGCACTCCCATACTAATGAATTAGTCCTATAATTTATGATGAATAAGATTATTATTTCTTTATCCCGGATATTATCAGTAACAACAAAACGGGTTATTATAATACTATGATAGTCAAAGTATACAAGAAACTATATGAGTAATACTACAACTGCTATTACCCACTAACCTTCTATCCCAATATATATCCTTCACAATCTCCTATCTACGGTCATGTCCATGGTGAAAATATTTTTATTCAATGGTTAGAATGCAAAGTCAGAGTGTAAAGCTGCGTTAATCTTATCCAAAAAGAAAAGCCCAGATACATTGTTATCAAAAAAAATTACAAAATACATTGTAAGAAAATATAACTTCTTAATTCTTTGATAATTTTGTGCTTTCAATTCTCCTTGAACGGATAAATTCATATGGTGAGATAATTCTTGTTTAACTGAGAGTTAATTCATTTAAATCACCATTATCTTACTCTTGTAACATCATTTATTCTTCACCTATATAAACATGTCTATTTGTGAACAAAAGGAACACCAACAAAGTGAAAGAAAAATATATCCCTCTTTTCTTCCTAAGTTCTCTATTTTTGGGTAATAGTTTTGAAAAACCTCCCAACTTTCAACCACGAGTGCACGTATTTGAAACTAGTTGTGAAATCTTGGAGAGCGACCAGCTAGAAGAATTTATGCCAGAGTCAATTCAAAATCTCTTTCAAGACAATGGCTTTGTACGACATAGTTTTTGTGACTATTTTATTACTATTATTAACTTCAATTCTATATCATTATTGTAGTAACTTTTTTCAATAATTTAAAAGTGATTTTACTTACATACAATATTGATAAATGATTGTTTTTTTGAACAAATTTTTTTCTAATTTGTCAAAAGTTGAATCATTGGATGAAAATAATTTAAACATTAGTCACAAAAACTTCTGATTTTCTTTGAACAATTAAATGTTGATTACAATGAACCTCCTATTGATGGATCTAAGACTGTTGTGGTTGATGATGTTGCAAAAAAGGAAATTTTAAAAGGATACAAAACAGTTAGAGGATATTTATTGAACTATACAACTAATCATTTGTTTGATTTATTTGTTATTTATAAATTATTTAAGAAAATATGGGATAGTTTAAAAGAAATATGATGATAATGATACAGGAAAGAAAAATTATGTTGTCGTACAATGGATTAAATTTTAAATGATTGAAAATAAATCAATATGAAACAAGTTCACAAATATGAAAATTTAATTGTTGAGGTTCTCAATGAGGGCATGAAGATGTGTGAGATTCTTCAGGTTAATATTCTGCTTGAAAAGTTTTCACTATCCTGAAGTGATTACAGAAATCAATTGAAACATAAGAAAAATAATTTAACAATCCAAGAATTATCAATCACATGAGAACTAGGGAGGCAAATCATCTCAAAGATAAGATGGAAGCTCTTTCTCTTAATTCTTCTAATACTAATCTTGTGGAATCTTCTGGTAATATTGCAAAAGACAAATACGAAGGAAAACAAAAGAATGTCCAGAATAAGAAACAAGTGAAGAATAAAAAATATTTTGAAAAGCCAGAGAATCAAAATAAAAAACCAAAGGAACCTTATTTTATCTACAGAAAACTTGACTAAAGGGTTATCCAGTGCTATCTAAGAAAAGGACAAAAATCAAAGCAAGGATGACAAGATAATGTTCAAGCTCATCTTACTGAGGGTGATGAAGTTATTGTTGCAGTAATCGTTGAGGCAAAATTGATAGCTAACAAGACTGATTAGGTGTTGGACACAGGCGCTTCAAGATATTTTTGCAACAAAAAGTTATTCCATGACTTTGAGAAATCTATTGATGACGAGTGCGTTTACATAGGTAACTGTACTAATGCTAGAGTTATGGGTAAAAGAAAATTTTTACTTAAATTAACTTCTGAAAAAATATTAGCCTTGAACAATGTTCTGCATATTCCCTCGATTCATAAAACTGAATTTTGGAGAACTTCTCAACAAAGTAGGCCTTAAATTTATTTTTAAAGCTGATAAAATAATTATTTCTCATAGAGAAAACTTTGTAGGGAAGGAATATCTTAGTGTGGACTTATTTGTACTGAACATTGTTATTAGATTGTCAACAATGTAAGTATTTCTAATTATACTTATATTGTTGAGTCTATTAATTTGTGGCATGGTAGACTAGGAACCCGTTTGAGATTGCTGCTACAAAACTGCTTATTTAAGAAGCACTTTTATAAAATAACTTTTCAGAAAAGTGCTTTTATAAAAAGCACGTACTCCAAAATTTTCAATCAATATTTATATAAATAAATGCATTAAAATATTAATAATGATATATTACTTAAATAATTTAAATATCATTTTAAAATTTCAAACAAAAATAAATATCAAAATTATTTCATAAATTAAATTATTATTTATGAAAAAATTAACAACTAAAATAATTAGTCCTTCATACATCACAAAATTCTCAATGATTTCATCTCTAATTTTACTATGCAATATCTTCATACTAATAGACGATCTGTCTTGTATTTCTGAAGGTATACCAGAAGGCTCATCTCCTTCTTCATATATGTAAATTACATGGTAAAAAATATGTCACTTTTCATGAATTATTTTTTAAAAAATTAACTATTCGAGAATAAATTTACAAGTGTTGTCAAAATGTCATTTATTCTTGTAACGTGATTCATCTGTCATTTGTTATCATTAATAATAAAAAATAAAAAGTTATATATTCTTCAGATCATCATCAATGATTTTCTTAAATTTATTTAAAGAAAATCAGTGAAAATAAAATAAAAATACATAAATCATAAATAATATAAAGAATGATGATGTAAATATGAAGTATAAAATACTAATATCAAACTTTGATCATACTTATAAGATATGCTAATTTATATATATATATATATGTGTGTGTGTGTGTGTGTGTGTGAGAGAGAGAGAGAGAGAGAGATAGAGAGAGAGATAGTGATGGGGATATTTTAGTCATGAAAAAAGTAATTTTTTGCTTCTACTTTTTTTGAAAAGAAAAAATTTTCTGCTTCTTTCTAGAAGCAGGAAAACTGTTCTTGCTTCTTTTAAAAAGCACTTTCGCAAGTTTATCAAACACTCTTCTTTTAAAAAAAAAGTATTTTTTTTCTCAAAATAAGTGTTTTTCTTTGGGAAATAAGCAATCGCTTAATATTGCTTCTATTAAAAGAACTGAAAAAATGGGATTAATTATTGCAGTAAATATTGACGATATTTCTAAATGTCATGTGTCTGTAGGGTAAAATATGCCAAGAAATCTTTTAAATATGTTAGTAATAAAAAGACAAAATTGCTTGAACTTGAACATTCAGACTTGTCAAATTTCAAAAATACTGTTAGCAAAGGTAGAAAGAAGTAACATTATGACTTTCTAGGTACACTAAGGTATATCTCCTTAAGTCAAAAGATGAGGCTGAAAGCATGTTTCTAAAATTCAAAACAGAAGTAAAAAATAAAATAGATAAAAAAAATCAAGAGATTTAGATCTGATAACAGTGGTAAATATAGTACTAAAATTCTAGAAATTTTTTGTGAGAAAAATGACATTATTATTGAGTTTAGTGCTCACTATACTCCCCAACAAAATAGTGTAGTCGCACGAAAGAATAAAACCCTTAAGGAGATGATGAATTCTATGTGTCTAAGCTCAGATCTACCTAACTATATGTGGAGAGAAGCTGCCTTGTCTGCATGCTATATTCTTAATAAAGTGCCTCATTGAAAGTTAGATAAGACCTCAAATGATTTGAGAAAGGATTTTCTCCAACTTGAAATTTTTAAAAGTATGGAGGCGTTTGGCTAAGGTTGGTCTCCTGATTTTAAGCGGGTAAATGTAGGCTCTAATACTTTTGACGCTTTCTTTATTAGTTATGCTCAAAATAGTGTTGCATATAGATTTATGTCATTAAATGATTATTCTATTTGTGAATTTAGAGATCAGAATTTTTTAGCATGTTTTTCCTTTGAAAAATGATATGCCTAGTGATGTGCAAAATAATAATTCTATATCTATGTCTGTTAACTCTCATGCTATGCTTGCATCTGATATTATTGCTAAAGACCATGAAAATGAACTTAGAATGAGTAAAAGACATAGAATTAAGACTAGTTTTGACCTTGATTTTGTCACCGCCTTCTTAACTGAGAATTTTGATATCGATACTAAAAATGATGAATTAGTGTTTATTTAATTAATAGAAGAAGACTCTACGACGTATGATGAAGCAATGAGATCAATAGATACAATATTTTGGAATGAGGTGATTAAAACTGAATTAGATTCCATAGTCTCTAATCACACCTGGGATTTGTATCATTTGTCTAAAGGTTGTAAACTCAAAAGCAATAAGTGGATATTTAAGAAGAAATTGAAGTCTGATGGCACAATTGATAAATATAAGATTAGACTTGTGGTTAGAAGTTTTAACCAAAAGAAAGGTGTTGATTATTTTGATACTTATTCTGGTGTGACTAAAGTAGTGATCACTAGGACACTTATTGTTCTAGCCACTATTCATAGTTTAGTGGTACACCAAATGGATGTTGGGGTCGAAATCGAGAGGGCGTCATGTGGAAGCTTGTAGTTTGCAAATCAAGACGATAACAATTTAGATGACAAACAAAAACACTAAAAATATATTATTAATATGGTTTGGTCAAACAATCTATATATTAAAAATAATATTGAAAAACTTAAAACTTATTGGGAGAAAATCTCCCACTCAACAAAACTCTTTAAATGACTACATTGTGGATGCTACTGTTTTTTTGTATGAGAAGAGGGTATTCTATTTATAGAGGACAAAAACCTTTTCCTCCAAGAAAGAGGTTTCCCAAATATGAAAAAAATTTATATTTTTCTTTTAGGAAGAGTACAAGTAATTGATACAATCCAAACCACGGCCTTGTCGTAATAAGCAATCCCAAGCCTAATCAAGACCGGCAACCACCCTCGTTACCCAACCCGACTACCAAACGCATACCTTGAGTCAACTGATGTCCGAAAATATAATAAGATAGTGTATCCAACCATGTGGTGACTTTGAGATAAGTCTATATCCGAGACCAACCCAACTAAGTCCAACCACCCAATAACATACTAAACCAATGCGGGAACCATAAACCAATATCATAATAATAAGCCAATGTATGAATATATATATATATATATATATATATATATATATAACATAAACTATCCATACCATATCCAAGTCCACAGTTGTCCATACAAAGCTTTTAGATATACAAAAAAGTACCTAGTTGGGACATGCCCCCGACCATAGCTAAAAACCAAAATCAATGGAAGACAAGAAATATGTAAAGTAACCCATGAAATGAAATAGATGTCTTCCGAACTATGAAAGCTCACCACTTCAATCCAGCACCTTCTGTCCCCAAATTCGATCACTAAGCAAGAGAAATAGAATGGCCAGTTCCTACATAGGATGGGTATACAGCCACCCAAAGATGGGTTGGTGGGTGAACACTAGCATGCACTCAGGATAAGGGTAACATAATGTCATTTATAAAACCAAGTAAAACCATTCATAATGCATACAACCATGCATATATATATATGTATATATATATATATATATATATATAACCAAGCTGGAAAAGGGAACCGGATTTAGAATGCCTTTAAAATCTTTACTTGGGTTGTGTAGCTTTGCCATCCTAAACCACCCATGGTCTATATGGGTTCATCTCACCCTATTGAAAGGGCCTTAGTGTGTGTAGCCACACGACCAAGAAAGAAAACCTGAGATGACTAGTACATCCCCCAAATATAAAGTGTGACATCAGCACACGGTCACCAAGACCAACCTCACAGCGACAAATATGAGTTTCTAGTTTTGGTCCCCTCAGAACCTCCACCTTACACGGCTTTGCTACACATCCCACCATTATTTCCCAAATAAAATAATTATCAAGCAACCAATCAATTCATTTACCATTTATTAACCAAGGCCATTTAATGGTGGTATCGTCATACTGATCAGACTTGCAAGTACTATCCATAGCCAACCATATATAGGTTTAAGGAGAATTGCAAGTGCCCATCCATTTATCATATTAAACCACTTGGGGGATTCCATGTACCCCATAAGCATAACAATTTTCACAGCCACCAAGGCTTTACCATTTAATCCTTTCAAACCATGTACATCATTTATACTATTTAAAATCATTTCCAAACCATTTTAGACTATGCCAAACATTTAAAGTATTTATATCATTTAAACCATGCAAAACCATCTAAATCCATTTAAAATTCCATTACCAAACCAAACCATGCCAGAGTTCTAATGAAAGTTCAACAATAGAGTGAGAAAATTCTTTGAGGCATTTTATCAAACATGTTGAGGGCATACCTTTAATAAGACCAAAACCAAGGCATAACGCACCATAATTAGGGTTACTCAAAACCCATTTGTTAAAACATAACCAACTTGATACGGAACAAACATGGGAACAAGAAATCACACCCCAAAACAGTCCATAAATCACAACAAATCGTGGACCGAATGGGGACCTCTCTCGAATTCACTATCTAGAACAAGAAAGAAGAGGATACAAGGTGTTAATACACCAAAATAGCCAGCCAACAAAAAGTTTAGCAACACAAGATGAAGCTCCACAATATTACAATATCAACAAGAACAAACGGGTTACGTTAAGAACACAAGAAGCCGAAACTAAAACAAGATACAAGATAGGTAGTTAGACAAGTATTGATGTAGTCTTAACAACCCAATAGCATATTCTACTCTTGGACCTTGAAAACTTCACACAACAAACACCTAACTCTAACAAATGACACAAGAGAGGCATCCACCACCCAAGCACCAACGTATCAAGCAAAATGCAACACACAAGAGAATCTACCCTTATGTTATGCCCTAGTTTCAATTGGACTCTCTCTCACTCTAAGAGAAGTATTCTTCAATACTAATGATCAACTAAAGAAACAAACCCTACAATGTTCTATTTATAGTACATTACAATAATAGAAAAAATAACAAAAGGGCCCTTTAGTGACTAGTCTTCAAAAATACTCAAAAGTGTCATGATCATAATCATACTTGTACCATCCTCTCCATCTTGAGAGGAATTTTTCCACAAATTCATAACCATACCTCTTTTACAAAGGCACTTTGCAATCTCCTTCACATGGCCACACATCTTCTATATCTTTCTCGCCTTGCATTTTAACCTCTTTTTGCTCTCCATCTTGAGGCTTGCCATCAACCTTAGCCGATTCAATTACTACTTCTTCCAAAAGATAGTACAATTTTCCCTCCCTTAGGATCACGTTCCTCCGATTTGGCCACTCAGTAGCATTGTGCCCCCATCCTTGGCATATGAAGCATTGAAATCCCTTAGGATTGGAAGTAGAATTAAATTCACCTTCATACCTTAGAGGATGGTTTTGGACAACCTTGATGGCCTCGGGTTGGGTAGCCATGAATGAGTTATCTTTGAACTCCCTCTCAACCTCTAAAGCCGCATGGAAGATGCCATCTATGGTGTCGAATTTGTGAAGCATCATGCGAGTGGAGATTTCCTTATTTAACCTAACCTTGAAGCGCACAATATCATGACTTACTTGCTCGCCTCAGTGGTCAAGTTTTAACATCAATTGTTGAAATTCATCGTAGTAAGCCATGACACTCTTGTTCCCTTGCCTCAAATTATACAATTTAGCAAGGAGCTCATGCCTATAAGTCTCAGGCAAGTACCTTTATCGCATAAGGTTCTTCAATCGAAACCAAGGATGAGGTTGTCCCTCAATCATATCATTCCCAATCCGTTCAACATACTCCCACCATGTATTAGCATACCCTTCGAAGTGAGCTATAGCATAACGACTTTTTTTTCTTTGGTGAGATTATTAAGTTGGAAGATCTTGTCACAAGATGACTCCCATGCAAGGTAGGCTTCGGGATCACTCTCACCTTTGAAAATGGGAAGGCTCACTTTGATGGAATTGAGACCTACATCTTGGTTTGGGTGGCCATCTATCACCTCTCGGCCTAACTCCCCATGTCTACGCCTCATTCTTTCTTCCCTTAAGTAAACATCATCATACGGCCCATAACCATCATGTTGTCCTCCCCTACCATAGCCCTCAATATGGATGGGTCTATTTGGGTTAATTGGAGCTTGTAGTGGTAGGATTGGATTTGGATAGTTAGGTCTTTGGTCAAGTGGAGTTTGGATGGGAGGGTTCAGGTTTGGTGATGGTATTTGGGTTCCAAGCCTTTCTTGTTGAACTTGGTGGAGTGAAGGATGGCTTAGTCTATCTTGTCCTTGGCTTCGGGAGTAAAGATTGGTTTGATTTATGGCAATTGGTGTATATTGCATTTGGTGCAAGGTCTCGGGAGTATTAGTTGGGGAAATGTTTTGAGGGGTAGAAGGTCGAATCCTTTGGCTTTCCACACATTCTAATCTCCAACTCATTGATGCCACATTCGTATCTAATTTCTCAAAACCCACATTCAACCTAGCCACATCTCGGGACATAGTTTCAAGGCGACCCAAAATGAGATTGATGGCATTATTATCCATTGTTTGAGCATTTTAAACCTCGGGTTCCATTGTGGTGGTATCAAAAATAACCCTTCAAGTTACGGTCCAATCAAGATACCAAATCAGTCCGCAACGTCACACACAACAATACAATGCAAAACCTACAACACAAAACACACGTTATTTCAAAACAACCTCCCACAATAAGATCTCACCTTCAAGTTTCTTCAAACTCAACCTCAACATTGGTGGATGGCTCAAATAACCTCCAATTTAGCTCAAAATCGAACCCTATACTCCTATAGTGTTAGAAAACACAAATCTAACACTAAAAACACAAGAAAAACGTAAAATCAAAAACTCAAAATTTAACCTAGGGACAAAAACGGGTTTAGAATATTTTTTGGGGGATTTTCGATTTTGGCACTTTTTTTTTGTTGGGATTTTAAATTTCTATAATAGTGTTAGGGAACAAGATCTAACACTAGAAACACACAAAAGACAAGGTTTTTGAAAGACCCTAAAAACGTGAACAGTAACTTTGTTTTTTTCAAGATAGCAACCCCAAGATTGATTTTGTTGGAACAAAATCAAACCTTCCTTTTATACCAAATGGTACGGAACAAACCAGAGAACACGAAATCGCACCCCAAAATAGTCCACAAATCATAAAAAATTGTGGACCAAATGGGGACCTCTCTCGGATTCACTATCTAGAACAAGAAAGGAGAGGATACAAGGTGTTAATACACCAAAACATCCAGCCAACAACAAGTTTAGCAACACTAGATGAAGCTCCACAATATTACAATAGCAATAAGAACAAACGGGTTACATTAACAACACAAGAAGCCAAAACTAAAATAAGATACAAGATAGGTAGTTAGACAAGTGTTGATGTAGTCTTAACAACCCAAGAGCATATTCCACTCTTGGACCTTTAAAACTTCACACAACAAACACCTAACTCTAACAATTGACATAAGAGAGGTATCCACCACCCAAGCAACAACGTATCAAGTAAAATGCAACACACAAGATAATCCACCCTTATGATATGCCCTAGTTTCAATTGATACCAAATGATACGGAACAAACCAGGAAACATGAAATCACACCCCAAAAAAGTCCATAAATCACAACAAATTGTGGACCAAATGGGGACCTCTCTCGGATTCACTATCTAGAACAAGAAAGAAGAGCATACAAGGTGTTAATACACCAAAACAGCCAGCCAAAAACCATTTTAGCAATACAAGATGAAGCTCCACAATATTACAATAGCAACAAGAAAAAACAGGTTACATTAACAACACCAAAAGCCGAAACTAAAATAAGATACAAAATAGGTAGTTAGAGAAGTGTTGATATAGTCTTAACAACCCAAGAGCAAATTTCACTCTTGGACCCTTAAAACCTCACACAACAAACACCTAACTCTAAAAAATGACACAAGAGAGGCATCCACCACCCAAGCACCAACGTATCAAGCAAAATGCAACACACAAGAGAATTCACCCTTATGTTATGCCCTAGTTTCAATTGGACTCTCTCTCACTCTAAGAGAAGTATTCTTCAGTAATAATGATCAACTAAATAAATAAATCCTGCAATGTTCTATTTATACTACATTACAATAATAGACAAAATGACAAAAGGGCCCTTTAGTGACTAGTCATCAAAAATACTCAAAAGTGTCATGATCATGATCGTACTTGTATCACATCTCCATCTTGAGATGAATTTTCCCACAAATTCATAACCTCACCTCTTTTACAAAGGCATTTCACAATCTCATTCACACGGCCACACAACTTCTACATCTTTCTCGCCTTGCATTTTGACCTCTTTTTACCCTCTATCTTGAGGCTTGCCATCAACCGTAGCCGATTCAATTACTACCTCATCCTTAAGATAGTACAATTTTTCCCTCCCTTAGGATCACATTTCTTCGATTTGGGCACTCACTAGCCTTGTGCCCCCACCCTTGGCATTTGAATCATTGAAATCCCTTGGTATTGGAAGTAGAATTCAATTTACCTTCATAACTTAAAGGATGGTTTTGGACAACCATGGTGGCCTTGGGTTGGGTAGCCATGAATGAGTTATCTTTGAGCTCCCTTTCAACCTCTAAAGCCGCATGGAAGATGCCATCTATGGTGTCAAATTTCTGTAGCGTCATGCGAGTAGAGGTGTTCTTTTTAACCCAACCTTGAAGCGTACAAGGTCATGACTTACTTGCTCACCTCGGTGGTCAAGTTTCAACATCAATTGTTGAAATTCATTGTAGTAATCCATGATACTCTTGTTCTCCTTCCTCAAATTGTACAATTTAGCAAGGAGCTCATACCTATAAGTCTCGGGCAAGTACCATTATCGTATAAGGTTCTTCAATCGAAACCAAGAAGGAGGTTGTCCCCTAATCATCACATTCCCAAACCGTTTAACATACTCCCACCATGTATTAGCATACCCTTCGAAGTGTGCTATAGCATAACAACTTTTTTTTGTACGGTGAGATCATTAAGTTGGAAGATCTTGTCACAAGATGACTCCCATGCAAGGTAGGCTTCGGGATCACTCTCATCTTTGAAAACGGGGAAGGCTCACTTTAATGGAATTAAGACCTATATCTCAGTTTAGGTGGCCATCTCTCACCTCTCGGCCTAACTCCCCATGTCTACGCCTCATTCTTTCTTCCCTCAAGTAAACATTATCATACGGCCCATAACCATCATGTTGTCCTCCCTACCATAGCCATCAATATGGTTGGGTCTATATGGGTTAATTGGAGCTTGTAGTGGCGGTATTGGATTTGGATAGTGAGGTCTTTGGTCAAGTGGAGTTTGGATGGAAGGGTTCAGGTTTGGTAATAGTATTTGGGTTCCAAGACCTTGTTGTTGGACTAGGTGGAGTAGTGGATGGCTTGGTCTATCTTGTTCTCGGCTTTGGGAGTAAAGATTGGTTTGATTTATGGTAATTGGTGTATATTGCATTTGATGCAAGGTCTTAAGAGTATTAGTTGGGGAAATGTTTTCAGGGGTAGAAGGTGGACTCCTTTGGCTTTCCACACGTTCTAATCTCCGACTCATTAATGCCACATCTGTATCTAATTTCTCAAGACCCACATTCAACCTAGCCACATCTCGGGACAAAGTTTCAAGGCAAACCAAAATGAGATTGATGGCATTATTATCCATTGTTTGAGCATTTGAAGCTTCGGGTTCCATTGTGGTGGTATCGAAAATAACCCTTCAAGTTACAGTCCAATCAAGATACCAAATCAGTCCGCAACGTCACACACAACCAGACAATGCAAACCCTACAACACAAAACACATGTTATATCAAAACAACCTCCCACAATGAGATCCCACCTTCAAGTTTCTTCAAACTCAAGCTCAACATTGGTGGATGGCTCAAATAACCTCCAATTTAGCTCAAATTTGAACCCTATACTCCTACAGTGTTAGAGAACACAAATCTAACACTGAAAATACAAGAAAAATGCCAAATCAAAAACTCAAACTTTGACCTAGGGTCAAAAACGGGTTTAGTATATTTTTGGGGGATTTTCGATTTTGACACCTTTTTTTGTTGGGATTTTCAATTTCTATACTCTAATAGTGTCAGGGAACAAGATCTAACACTAGAAACACACAAAATTCAAGATTTTTGAAAGACCCTAAAAACGTGAATAGTAACTTTATTTTTTTCAAGATAACAATCCCAAGATTGATTTTGTTGGAATAAAATCAAACCTTGCTTTGATACTAAATGATACGGAACAAACATGGGAACACGAAATCACACCCCAAAACAGTCCACAAATCACAACAAATCGTGGACCAAATGGGGACCTCTCTCGAATTAACTATTTAGAATAAGAAGGAAGAGGATACAGGGTGTTAATACACCAAAACAGCCAGCCAACAACAAGTTTAGCACAACAAGATGAAGCTCCACAATATTACAATAGCAACAAGAACAAACGGAAGCAAAAACTAACATAAGATACAAGATAGGTAGTTAGACAAGTGTTGATGTAGTCTTAACAACCCAAGAGCATATTCCACTCTTGGACCTTTAAAACTTAACACAACAAACACCTAACTCTACAATTGACACAGGAGAGGCGTCCACCACCCAAGCACCAACGTATTAAGAAAAAAGCAACACACAAGGGAATCCACCCTTATGTTATGCCCTAGATTTAACTGATACCAAATGATACGGATCAAACCAGGGAACACGAAATCAGACCCCAAAACAGTTCACAAACTACAGCAAATAGTGAACCAAATGGGGACCTCTCTCGGATTCACTATCTAGAACAAGAAAGAAAAGGATACAAGGTGTTAATACACCAAAACAGCCAGCCAACAATAAGTTTAGCAACACAAGATGAAGCTCCATAATATTACAATAGCAACAAGAACAAACGGGTTACATTAACAACATAAGAAGCCGAAGCTAAAATAAGATACAAAATAAGTAGTTAGACAAGTGTTGATGTAGTCTTAACAACCCAAGAGCATATTCCACTCTTGGACCTTTAAAACATCACACAACAAACACCTAACTCTAACAAATGACATAAGAGAGGCATCCACCACCTAAGCACCAATGTATCAAGCAAAATGCAACACACAAGAGAATCCACCTTTATGTTATGCCCTAGTTTCAATTGATACCAAATGACACCGAACAAACCAAGAAACACAAAATCACACCCCAAAACAGTCCATAAATCACAAAAAATTGTGGACCAAATGGGGACCTCTCTCGGATTCACTATCTAGAACAAGAAAGAAAAGGATACAAGGTGTTAATACACCAAAACAGCCAGCCGACAACAAGTTTAGCAACACAAGATGAAGCTCTACTATATTACAATAGCAACAAGAACAAACGGGTTACATTAGCAACACAAAAAGCCGAAACTAAAACAAGATACAAGATAGGTAGTTAGACAAGTGTTGATGTAGTCTTAAAAATCCAAGAGCATATTCCACTCTTGGAACTTTAAAACTTCCCACAACAAACACCTTACTCTACAATTGACACAAGAGAGGCGTCCACCACCCAAGCACCAACGTATCAAGCAAAATGCAACACACAAGAAAATCCACCCTTATGTTATGCCCTAGTTTCAATTGATACCAAATGATATGGAAAAAAATAGGGAACACGAAATCACACCCCAAAATAGTCCACAAATCATAATAAATAGTGGATCAAATGGGGACCTCTCTCGGATTCACTTTGTAGAACACGAAAGAAGAGGATACAAGGTGTTAATACACCAAAACAGGCAGCCAACAACAAGTTTAGCAACACAAGATAAAGCTCCACAATATTAAAATCGCAACAAGAACAAACGGGTTACATTAACAACACAAGAACCCGAAAATAAAATAAGATACAAAATAGGTAGTTAGACAAGTGTTGATGTAATCTTAACAACCCAAGAGCATATTCTACTTTTGGACCTTTAAAAATTCACACAACAAACACTTAACTCTAACAATTGACACAAGAGAGGTGTCCACTACCCAACCACCAACGTATCAAGCAAAATCCAACACACAGGAGAATCCACCCTTATGTTATGCCCTAGTTTCAATTGGACTCTCTCTTACTCTGAGAGAAGTATTCTTCAATAATGATGATCCACTGAAGAAATAAACCCTATAATATTCTATTTATACTATATTACAATAATAAACAAAATGACAAAAGGGCCCTTTAGTGACTATTCTTCAAAAATACTCAAAAGAGTCATGATAATGATCATACTTGTATCATCATCTCCATCTTGAGATGAATTTTCCCACAAATTCATAACCTCACCTCTTTTACAAAGGCACTTCACAATCTCATTCATACAGCCACACATTTTCTACATCTTTCTCGCCTTGCATTTTGACCTCTTTTTGCTCTCCATCTTGATGCTTACCATCAACCTTAGCCGATTTAATTACTAATTCTTCCCCAACATAGTACATTTTTCCCTCCCTTAGGATCACGTTTCTCTGGTTTGGGCACTCACTAGCCTTGTGCCCCCACCCTTGGCATTTGAAGCATTGAAATTCCTTGGGATTGGAAGTAGAATTTAATTAACCTTCATACCTTAGAGGATGGTTTTGGACAACCATGGTGGCCTCGGGTTGGGTAGCCATGAATGAGTTATCTTTGAGCTCCCTCTCAACCTCTAAAGCCGCATGGAAGATACCATCTAAGGTGTCAAATTTGTGAAACGTCATGCGAGTGGAGATGTTCTTGTTTAACCTAACCTTAAAGCGCACAATGTCATGACTTACTTGCTCGCCTCGGTGGTCAAGTTTCAACATCATGTTAAAATTCATCGTAGTAAGCCATGACACTCTTGTTCTCTTGCCTCAAATTATACAATTTAGCAGCTCATGCCTATAAGTCTCGGGCAAGTACCATTATCGCATAAGGTTCTTCAATCGAAACCAAGGAGGAGGTTGTCCCTCAATCATCACATTCCCAAACCGTTTAACATACTCCCACCATGTATTAGTATACCCTTCAAAGTGTGCTATAGCATAACAACTTTTTTTTGTATGGTGAGATCATTAAGTTGGAAGATCTTGTCATAAGATGACTCCCATGCAAGGTAGGCTTCGGGATCACTCTCACTTTTGAAAATGGGGAAGGCTCACTTTGATGGAATTAAGACCTACATCTCAGTTTAGGTGGCCATCTCTCACCTCTCGGCCTAACTCCCAATGTCTACGCCTCATTCTTTCTTCCCTCAAGTAAACATCATCATACGGCCCATAACCATCATGTAGTCCTCCCCTACCATAGCCATCAATATGGTTGGGTCTATATGGGTTAATTAGAGCTTGTAGTGGCGGGATTGGATTTGGATAGTGAGGTCTTTGGTCAAGTGGAGTTTGGATGGGAGGGTTCAGGTTTGGTGATGGTATTTGAGTTCCAAGCCCTTCTTGTTGGACTAGGTGGAGTGGAGGATGGCTTGGTTTATCTTGTTCTCAGCTTCGGGAGTAAAGATTGGTTTGATTTATGGCAATTGGTGTATATTGCATTTGGTGCAAGGTCTCGGGAGTATTATTTGAGGAAATGTTTTGAGGGGTGGAAGGTCGACTCCTTTGGCTTTCCACACGTTCTAATCTCCCACTCATTGATGTCATATCTGTATCTAATTTCTCAAGACCCACATTCAACCTAGCCACATCTCGGGACATAGTTTCAAGGCGACCCAAAATGAGATTGATGACATTATTATCCATTGTTTGAGCATTTGAAGCTTCGAGTTCCATTGTGGTGGTATCGAAAATAACCCTTCAAGTTACAGTCCAATCAAGATACCAAATCAGTCCGCAACGTCACACACAACCAGACAATGCAAACCCTACAACACAAAACACATGTTATATCAAAACAACCTCCCACAATGAGATCCCACCTTCGAGTTTCTTCAAACTCAAACTCAACATTGGTGGATGGCTCAAATAACCTCCAATTTTGCTCAAATTCAAACCCTATACTCCTATAGTGTTAGAGAACACAAATCTAACACAAAAAACACAAGAAAAACGCAAAATCAAAAACTCAAAATTTGACCTAGGGTCAAAAACGGGTTTAGTATATTTTTGGGGGATTTTCGATTTTGACACTTTTTTTTGGTTGGGATTTTCAATTACTATACTCTAATAGTGTTAGGGAACAAGATCTAACACTAGAAACACACAAAAGTCACGTTTTTTGAAAGACCCTAAAAACGTGAACAACAATTTTTTTTTTCAAGATAACAATCCCAAGATTGATTTTGTTGGAACAAAATCAAACTTTGCTTTGATACCAAATGATATGGAACAAACCAGGGAACACGAAATCACACCCCAAAACAGCCCACAAATCACAACAAATCGTGGACGAATTGGGGACCTCTCTCGGATTCACTATCTAGAACAAAAAAGAAGAGGATACAAGGTGTTAATACACCAAAACAGCCAGCCAACAACTAGTTTAGCAACACAAGATGAAGCTCCACAATATTACAATAGGAAAAAGAACAAACGGGTTACATTAACAACACAAGAAGCCGAAACTAAAACAAGATACAAGATAGGTAGTTAGATAAGTGTTGATGTAGTCTTAACAACCGAAGAGCATATTCCACTTTTGGACCTTTAAAACTTCACACAACAAACACCTAACTCTTACAATTGACACAAGAGAGGCGTCCACCACCCAAGCACCAATGTATCAAGCAAAATGCAACACATAAGAGAATCCACCCTTATGTTATTCCCTTGTTTAAATTGATACGAAATGATATAGAATAAACAAAGGAACACAAAATCACACCCCAAAATAGTCCACAAATCACAACAAATTGTGGACCAAATGGGGACCTCTCTCGAATTCACTATCTGGAACAAGAAAGAAGAGCATACAAGGTGTTAATACACCAAAACAGGCAGCCAACAACAAGTTTAGCAACACAAGATGATGCTCCACAATATTACAATAGCAACAAGAACAAACGGGTTACATTAACAGCACAAGAAGGGGAAACTAAAACAAGATACAAGATAGGTAGTTAGACAAGTGTTGACGTAGTCTTAACAACCCATGAGCATATTCCCCTCTTAGACCTTTAAAATTTCACACAACAAACACCTAACTCTTACAATTGACACAAGAGAGGCGTCCACCACCCAAGCACCAACTTATCAGGCAAAATGCAACACACAAGAGAATCCACCCTTATGTTATGCCCTAGTTTCAATTGGACTCTATCTTACTCTAAGAGAAGTATTCTTCAATAATAATGATCAACTAAAGAAATAAACCCTACAATGTTCTATTTGTACTACATTACAATAATAGACAAAATGACAAAAGGTCCCTTTAGTGACTAGTCTTCAGAAATACTCAGAAGTGTCATGATCTTGATCATACTTGTATCACAACCAATAACCACATATGTAAACTGTTACCAAAAACATATTTTAAACCAATACCAAACCATATGCATTAAGACCCTCAACATATATTTTGAAATCCACCTTTCATGATCCGTAAGTCAATGTTTAAAAAACAATACATATGCCTTTAGTTGGAACTAACAATGAGGGAAGGAGTACATGCCTTATACAAGAAGATTCCAAAGAGAAACATGACTCTTGAGCCCCTTTGAAGAACACTTGAGAAACCCTAGCCTCCAATCTTCAAGAGTAAGTTTGAGAGATAATTTGGAGTGTTTTAATCCTTTAACAAGTGTTATGAGAGGCCACCAAGGGTTATATAATGTGAGAACATAAGGTCTTTGAAGTAGTAAATGTCCGGACTACCCCTGACTTCAAATTAAAACAAGCCACGATCTAGGGTCCAACTCACCCTTACCATCTGTATCCTAGGGTACTAGTGGTACCGCAACTCTTACCCAAGCCCATGCCAAGACCCTACCTACTGGTGACTCACACCTTTCTATTTGTACCTAAGGGTGCGAGTGGTATATCAAACCGTATCTATATCCCGTACCTTGGACAAACTTCACAAAATAACTAAATCAAGTATCATACAACTTGCCTTGCACCGCTCTTATCTTTGGATGCGACTAGTACCTTGATGAGTCATACCTTGGGTAGTAACCAAGACAAAGACACTGCGTAGGGTACTAATTTACCCTCAAGTCACTACGACCCATATCCAAGGGTATGAATCATACCCTTGAGTCGTACAAAACCCAGTGAGTCCAAAACCAAAGGAAAAGTTGCAAGGGGCCTATTTCAGGGTGTTTCAGTCTCCCCCACTAAGAATATTCATCCTCGAATGACAGGTAAGGGTAGGAATAAGCACGAGTAACCCATTAAACTTTCCCTCAACCAAAATAGGAAACAAGGACATACAACCAAGATAAAAAGATCACCACATAACCCAAACATAATCTACACCCCAACACCTTTATTTCGGCCTCTAACTAAGTTAGAGAAGAAATATGCAAGAAAAACCATTCCTCACCTTTAACCAAGTTAGAAAACAAGATACAATAAAGAACACATACCCTACGTATAAGTTTCTGGAATAAAGAACCAACGCGGATACTTGGACTCCATGTTCTCCTCCGCATTCCAAATGACTTTCTCGGACCTTTAGTTCCACCATGGAACCTTTACCAAAGCCATACCTTATTTGTTTGCAATCGGCAAACTTACCAACCCAAGATCCTCTTCGTGACCTCCCCAAAAGAACAAAGAACCCTAGATTCCAATACCACCCAAAGGAACCAACCAACCTAGGACTATCCATACCTCACCCCAACACAACACTTAGATTACTGGATGAATGGACTCGTGAAAAAGGGCAAGTCCAATTCGATTTAGAATTTACCAAGACACACCACCAAAAAAGCTTGAGTTTAGCTATACACCACTAATTCCATGTTCAAGCCTATCCAAAGCACGAAAAAGCTAACTTAGGACATCGAGCTTTACTCCTTATCCCTATCCCAAAACACTACTTCACTTTTATCACCATTATAATATGGAAACTGTGAGTAAAAGACATAGACAAACCGTATCCAACCATTATAACCAAAACCTCCATCCTATAATTAAGCATCCAAAATCATACAATGATAAAACCATGAAAGAATTGTATAAGATCATTCCTTTCAAAACCTCTCAAAGTACTCAATACATCTATTGGTCCACTTCCAATCACAATATTTAAGCCTACGACTTATATACCCGCAGTATGATCTATCCTTTCAGAGATATAGCACCATTTATATTTCACAAAGGATTTTCACCACCTATTCCTTTCCTAACCATTTCCTATGACAACAACCTTACCTTACCTTCCAAAACCTTAACTCTGGTAGTCACCTTAGACTCTCTCCCACTTAGGGACTTCTATATTCCCTATTTCACAACATCACCATGCTTCCTAATGCCACTACCATCCTAACACAAGAAAAAAAATCATTTAAGGAACCGAATTACAAGAATTACCCATACAACCTAAGACAAGATAAAAACCCCTAAACATGACACGACACCATAGGAACAAAGTACTTTATAGTCACCACCTAGACTATAAATGAAGAAACACCCTGGCATAACCATACCAAAAGAAGTCCTTAAGACTGGACACCGAAATAAAAACCACCACATATACTATGAATAATATAATATAAGTCAAAACTCATATTTAGGGAACAAGGTGAATACCAAATGTTAACCTTAGATAAGTGCTATAAGAATACACGCAACACTAGTAGAGTACTCTCTCAACCGAGATGGACGAGTGTCACTAGAATATGCGACTCGACCTTTCCATGATGTCCACCACTAAAAGAGAATTTTATATTAACCACCAACCTCCATCCCATTACACCAACGAACATAATTCTCTACTCTAATGGGTATCACCGAAGACGTACACCATGGACGCTTGGTTCTCCCATACCCAAAAACTTATTCATCCCAATGCTACCTAGAGCCCAACATAGACATGCAAAAAACCATTAGACCAAATTAACTCCAAGGTTCCCAGTTTAAATCAAAACCATTTAAAATCAAACCATGGCAACCAAGACCTTTTCAAAATCATTTGAATCCCACCAAAACCAATTCATATTCCTTTAACCATGTATGCAATGCAAAGATTCAAGAATAGTCAAATCATATGACAAAATTATATCCAATGACAATTTCACAAATATTTTGAGGGTATAAAATTTCTAAAACGAAAATCAAGTAATTGGGGAATCCATAGTACGCCAAAATCCATTTAACATTCCCATGCATCCCACAATATTCATAAACATAAATAAAGCACGAATAATGCATCATAACCCATGGAAAATCACTTAAATGGGTAATCATGTCAAAGACCTCAATTGTGCAAAAACCCAATTTCAAAACCATGAATTTGATAATCAATTTCATGCCAATGATAAAGTACAAGTATAGGGACAAGGATACATGCAAGCTCCATGATCTAACCTGTCGAATGACTAGGTCCCTAGTCCTTTCGTTCAACCTAACTCCCAGCCTATATGGAATAACTCTCCCACTATTGTATTTTTCAAATCATCAACCTCATCCACCCTACCAGTTTACCTCCACAACTCGCGCATTGCTATTTTCGAGCTTATCATACTCCTTTTTTCAAAATCAAGCATCTTGATTCAAACCTAGGATCTACCAACCATCATGTACTACTAACAAAGTACCCTTATAGAATATACATAAGCATGGTCCACCCTATAAGAAGGACACCCCAAATTCCTTAGTTACCCACCGACAACTTATCCATTTCCAGGGAAAATAATTCCCCTTTCGCATGCAAGAACAAAACACTCCACAGGGGAACATTAACACTGATGAGACCTTCATCAAATAGATACCCTAATTTCTCCTTAAGATTCTTTAGCTCCACTGGGACCATTTTATAAAAAAGGAATAAAAATTTGAACAAACATCTGAAATAAGACCAACCCCCATTAGAAAGACACTAGAAGGTTCATCAGAAAGGACCCCAGGATATTCATTCACCACCAAAAACAAATATAAGGAAAAACCTTTTGGGTTAGAATCTTTAACCCGGACCAAATAATAAAGATACCAATTAGAGATCAACCTCCGAGTTCTAAGATATAATATAACTTTTTCTTTTATTATCTGGGAACGAAACCATTATTCCATTCCAAAACCAACTCACTAGGGAGCCTAACAAGTTCGACAATCTAATAATGAAAAGCACGAGTATAATCAATCCGTCCGCCGAATAACATTGAATCCACCACATTCGAGTTAAACAAATCCACCAAGACTCTTTTATTACCAACAGATACCACACACCCCTATAGACTTTTTTGGCAATCGCAGATCACCTACCATAGTAGAAACATAAGAAAAAAAGAGTGAAATAACTTTGTGACCAAAATACACAACCAAATATGGGGCCAAAAAGGAGAAAGGACCTCGAACTAAGTAAACCATACACACCACAAAGAAAGGAGTTCTCAACATATCATTATCAGCATCGGAAGATGCCTCGGACTCTGGGGGAATAGTAAGAACATTGAGACAATCGCGTCCACTGCTGGAGCCAGAGGTAGTAACCAATACTCTATTTGACCAAGCGGTAACCCTTATGGAACATCCCCATCACACGACACCTAACTAGCCACAATCAAAGTACTGATTCCCTACTCCCTCACAATAACCGCAGTGCTACCAACCACAAAATTTATAAAAAAAATAGGATGATGAGGATTGGGCTCCACTGGGGAAACCAGAAGCTGCGACCCCTGACTGGGTCTGTGCCCCATGATTTATACTAGATCCATTCATGTTAATTTTTAGTAGAACAGGTAAGTTTCTACATCTTTAGATTGTTAAGAAGGCGTAATTCGGAGAGCATACCAATCAAGATTCAAAGAAGAGTTCAAGACCTTAGAATCCATAGCCCGAAAGTAGATAATGAAGAAAGTGAAATATTTCTAAATGCCTTGTAGCCTTCTGATTATAAGTGTGGTGCACGACACATCCATAAAAAGACTCTACTCGACATGATTTTATGGACACCCTATGACACCAAAACCTAGGCTCTGATACCAACTTGACATGATCCAAACTAGGGCCTTGTCGTAATGGGCAATCCCAGGATCGAGAACCGCCCCCGTTACCCAACTCGACCGCCAAATGGATACCTTGAGTTGGCTGATATTCGAATATATAACAAGATAACATATCCAACCATGTGGTGACTCTGGGATAAGTCTATATCCGATACTAACCCAACCAAGTCCAACCACCCAATAACATACCAAACCAATGCAGGAACCATAAACCAATACCTTGATAATAAGCCAATGCATAAATATATATATATATAACGTAAACCATCCATGCCATACTCAAGTCCACAGTTGACCATACAAAGCCTCTAGACCAACCAAAGAGTACCTAGTCGGGACATGCCCCCGACTATAGCCAAAAATCAAAGTCTATGGAAGACAAGAAATATGTAAAGAAACCCATGACATAAAATAGATACATTCCGAACTATGAAAGCTCACCATTTCAATCCAACATTAACTATACCCGAATCCAATCACTAAGTAGGAAAAGTAGAATGGTCGGTTTCTACATAGCATGGGTAACAGCCGCCCGAAGATAAGTTAGTAGATGGACACTAGCATGCACACAGGATAAGGATAACATAATGACATTTATAAATACAAACATACCAGGAAAGGGAACTGGGTTTAGCATGCCTATAAAACTTTTACCTGGGTTATGTAGCTTTGCCACCCTAAACCACCCATGGGCTATATGGGTTTAGCTCCCTCTGCTAAATGTCCTCAATATGTATAGCCACACGACCAAAAAAGAAAACCTAGAATGAAAAGTAAATCCCCTAAATATAAAGTGTAACATCATGCATACGGTCACCAAGACCAACCTCACATCAAAAAATATGAGTTTCCAGTTTTGGTCCTCTCGGGGCCTCCACCTTCCACATCTTTGTTACACATCCCTATATTATTGTCCAATTAAAACTATTTCCAAGCAACCAACCAATCCATTTACCATTTATTAACCAAGGCCATTTAGTGGTGTATCGTCATACCGACCATACTTGTAAGTACTATCCATAGCCAATCATATATAGTTTTAAGGAGACTTCCAAGTGCCCTTCCATTTACCCTATTAAACCACTTGTGAGATTCCTTGTACCCCACACGCATAACTATTTTCACAACCATTAGGGATTTACCATTTAATCCTTCTAAACTATGTACACCATTTATACCATTTTAAACTATTTCCAAATCATTTTAGACCATGCTAAATATTTAAAGCATTTATATCATTTAAAGCATGTAAAACCATCCAAATCCATTTAAAGTTCTATTATCAAACCAAACCACATCAGAGTTCCAATGAAAGTTCAACAATAGAGTGAAAACATTCTTTGAGTCATTTTATCAAACAAGTTAAGGGCATACCTTACTAAGACCAAAACCAATGCATAAAGCACCATAATTAGGGTTACTCAAGACCCATTTGTTAAACCATAACCAACCGATAACCACATATGAAAACCATTACCAAAAACATGTAAAAATATATTTAAACCAATACCAAACCATATTCATCAAGACCCCCAACATATATTTCAAAAACCACTATTCATGATCCTTAAGTCAATGTTTAAAACATAATACATATGTATTTAGTTGGAAATAACAATGAGGTAAGGAATACATGTATTATACAAGAAGATTTCGAAGAGAAACAGAACTTTTGAGCCCCTTTGAAGAATATTTGAGAAACCCTAGCCTCTAGTCTTCAAGAGTAAATTTGAGAGAGTATTTGGAGTGTTTTAATAATTTAAAAAGTGTTATGTGAGGCCACTAAGGGCTATATAACATGAGAACATAAGGGCATTGAAGTAGAAAATGTCTGTACTACCCTCGACTTAAAATTAAAACAAGCCACGATCTAGGGTACGACCTACTCTTACCAACCATATCCTAAGGTATGAGTGGTACCCCAACTCGTACCCAAGACCATGCCAAGACCCTGCCTACTGGTTTCTATATGACTCACATCTTCCTACTAGTATCTAAGGGTATGAGTGGTATACCAAACAGTATCCACATCTCGTACCTTGGACAGACTTCACAAGACAACTTAATAAAGCACCATACGACTTACCTTGCATCACTCGTATCTTTAGATATGACTCGTACCTTTATGAGTCATAACTTGTGTAGTAACCAACCCAAACACACTGCATAAGGTATAAATTCACCCTCAAGCCACCCTACGACCCATATCCAAGGGTATGAATCATACCCTTGAGTCGTACCAAACCTAGTGAGTCCAAAACCAAAGGAAAATTTGCAAGGGTCCTATCCCGAGGTGTTTCGGTAATTATGGTATTACTTTTATTTTTATTCTAAGAAAAATAAAAATTAAATTTCGTAAGAAAATTAGGGCAAAAACCCTAATTAATCTCTCCTTTTTGGCTTGATTTTCTTGACAAAATATTCTTGATCCTCCTTCTTAACATGATCTTCATATATCACGCTGCTTGACATGATTAAAATGGAGCTTTTGTGTTAGAAATATATGAGTCATTTCAGGTTAAAAATATTTGAGCCCTTTGAAGGTTTAAAAGTGAGCTTTATTTTCAAATATGTAACATCAGGATTGTTGAAAATATGATTGACAATTGTCTCCATATATATTTTTTGGGATAAAATATTTTCACTAATATCATATTGATTGCAACTTTGATCTTAACATGCCCTCAATCTGAACCATCAAATCATTGAATCATAGGCTCTGATACCACATGTTAGGTTCAACATCGAGGGGGCATCATGATAAAGCTTATAGTTTGCAAATCAAGATGATGATAATTCAAATGACAAACAAAAATATACTAAAAATATATTATTAAAATGGTTTGGTCAAACGACCTACATATTAAAAATAATAGTGAAAAAAAAACTTAAAACTTATTGGGAGAAAATCTTCCACTAAACATAACTCTTTAAATGACTATATTGTGGATGTTATTATTTTGTTGTATAAGAAGAGGATATTCTATTTATAGAGGACAAAAATCTTTTCTCCAAGAAAGAGGTTTATTAAATATGGAAAAGTTTTATATTTTCCTTCTAAGAAAAGTAAAACTTAAATTTGGTAAGAAAATCAGGACAAAAACCTTAACAATAGATGTCAAAACTGCATTTTTAAATGGTGATTTGGAGGAAGAGGTCTATATGACTCAATCTGAGGATTTTGTGGTCCTAGGACAAGAACATAAAGTATGCAAATTAAGAAAGTCCTTATATGAACTAAAGCAGACACTTTAGCAATGGTATGAAAAAATTACATTAATGGATATTGACTTTGTTATTAATTCATCTGAGACCTGTGTTTATTCTAAAACGATAGGACCAGATTGTGTGATTATATGTTTATATGTGGATGATATGTTAATCTTGATCCTAATGTGAATGTTGCAAATAAGACTAAAAAATTTTTATTTTCTAAATTTAAAATGAAAGACCTCAGAGAAACTGATGTGATTTTTGAGATTAAAATCAAAAGAACTGTTAATGATTTATCTTTGTGTCAGTCTCATTATATTGAAAAGATGTTGAAAAGTTTTGATTGTTTTGATGTAGTTCAGTGAGAACTCCTTATGATCCTATCACACACTTTAAAAAGAATAAAGATTTCAGTGTTTCTCAAACTGAATATGATAAAATAATTGGGAGTGTAATATTTCTCATGAACTGTACTCGGCCAGATATAACTTATACTATTAGAAGATTGAGTAGATATACTCATAATCCAGTAGTGGACATTGGAATTTTCTTCATTGCTTGTTAAGATATCTGAGAGGTACTATGAACTGAAGTTTGCATTTTAATAAGTTTTATACTGTTTTAGAAGGTTTTTGTGAATCAAATTGGGTGACTAACAATGTTGAAGTAGAGACATATTTGCATCAGACATGGTGCAATTAAATAATTATTAAAATATGGTGTTATTTTTTTGAAATATGCATGTAAGGTCCAAAAAAAATTGCCAGATCCTATGACTAAGAATTTGACTAGGAAAATAGTCCTTGAATCGTCAAGGGGGATGGGGCTAAAGCCTATGGATTAAGGTAATATGGTGGATACTCATTTATGGTCAAACGAACCCATATAGGCCTTCAATAAACACTACATATCTTATTCCTATGGTGCAAGGTAGTGTATTATAAGGTTGAGCTTAATTTTATTTTTAATAATCCATAGCCTTAAGGTGGTCTATGAAATAGACTTGATGGATTATCAAGGAGAGTGTAAAGGGTTGGTCTCCTTTTATGAAAGACTTGGATCATTTTTCTAGAGCATTCATGAGATCCAAGATTTATGTGTACGACCATAAAAGCACTTTAGATTATCGTGGAGGTTGCTTAAAATCAAGAATATGGTATGTGTTATGAGGGTCTCAGCTTATGTCCATCTAGTTTAAGAGTACTCACTTTTTGAATATTTGTTGTTGTCTCATATCGCTACGTGTCAATTCAAATCAAAAGATATTGATACTTAAGTACATGTTTTTTTTATTTGCCCAAAAGTGTTCCTATTCTTTTGTCGTTACATTTGTGGGGAGATTGAAAGCATTTTTATTAAATGGTTAGGGTACAAAGTCAAAGTGTAAAACTTTTAAAGCTTATTCAAAAAGAGAAGTCCAGATACGTTGTTACCAAAAACATTTACAAAATACATTGTAAGAAAATCCAACTTCTTAATTCTTTTGTAACTGTGTCCTTTCAATTCTCCTTGAATGGATGAATTCATTTGGTGAGATAATTCTTGTTTAACTGATGAGTTAATTCATTCGATTCACCATTAACTCACTCTTGTAACATCCTTTGTTCCTCACCTATATAAACCACTCTGTTTATGAATAAAAGAGACACCAACAAAGTGAAAGAAGAATATCTCCTTCCTTTCTTCCTAAGTTCTCTAATTTTGGGTAATAGTTTTGAGCAACCTCCAAACTTTAAGCCACACGTATTTGGAAGTAGTTATGGAACCTTGGTGAGCGATCGAAAATTTGTACCGGAGTCGAGCCAAAATTGCTTTCAAGGCAGTGGCTTGCCACGACTATTTGTGACTATTTTATTACTATTATTAATTCCAGTTCTATATCAATATTGAAGTAATTTTTTCAACACTCGGTAAAAAACTATGTCATTCCGTCTACCTTTATTAGTCTATCTACCCAGAAATCATTTATAATCTGGTTCTCACGTCTCCAAACTGGGACATTCAAACATCTCTTCACATGCCTGATGAATAAATTATATCGCTAAATAATATATTTAGTCATGAATTACCAAAAATTTTTGTAAAAGTTTTTGTTAGCAATGTATAATTTAGCAACAAATTAACAATAAAGTTCGTAGCTAATTTCTTTTCTGGGTGGAGAAAAATATTTTTATCTAAATTTTAATCTAATCAACGATGTCAGTGCCTGTGAAAGGGAAAAAGGGAAAAGGGTAAAAAGAAAGTACTTGTTTAGATCATTAGATTATTGTGGGAAACGAACGATCATTAGCTTCCCTTTTTCTTTTTTCTTTTTTCTTTTTTCTTTTTTCTTTTTTCTTTTCCTTCTAACTTTTCACTTCTTGTCATTTTATTTGAAAAAGATATTAGTGAAAAACAAAACTCTTGTCCTTAGTACAGCGGGGGATGTTGTATATGTCGTGAATTTATGAGAACTTAATAATTTGTCCATAAAATTTTTAATTATAAATAATTTATTCTTATAAATGTATTTACATTATAATGAATGTCTATTAAGATCTAATAAGATCTAGTTGATATTTATCAGGATTTGTGAAGTATCTGTCTTTCAGTCAGAAACTAGGAGTATTTTTTCCCATAAATAAAGGGGTTTTGTTCATTATACTCTCAATCATATGATCTCTCATTCCTTAAGAGAAATAACAATTACTCTTTATCCTCTCTATTTTTCTTCTTCTTTCTTCTTTACTTATTTTATAACACATTATCAACACGAGACTCTGCCAAACAAGATGAGATTATAAATCTAAAGATAATTTCAAAGTTAGTAATTTCTTATATTATTTGTCTTTTGCTACTAATAATATAATTATTGTTGGATTTGGGGAAAAATAATTGGTTTGGAACCATTTATGTTTTAAATTTATTCCTCAAGAACAATATTATCAAAAGGGATGATAATATGTTGGGTTCAAGTCCCAATAATTTATTCCTAAGACGCCTTTATATGGGTAAGACGTTGAGTTTGAATCTTAATGCATCATATTCATGATATTATGATGGCTAAGATAAAATAATGTATTTTTGATGAAAAGTCATGAAACTTGTCCATTGAATATGCTCCATTCCAAGAAGTGAATATGGTAGCAATATATGATAAGCCTGAAGGATGACAATTTGCTCCATTCTTGAAGTTAATGTGGTAGAAATATAGAGAAATTCTCTCTATCATATTTATGCCTCGATTTGCTCCTAAAGTAGCAATATCATGAAATAGGTTATAAGCAATCATAATTTGATAGGCTTAAGGCACAATTATATTCCATTCCTGGGGAATAAGATCCTTATTAATACAAATGTGCACTTGATTGTGATGATATCACAACTCACCTCCGAATGAGGTAGTATAGCTGAGAAACGTTATTTGAAATCTACTTTTAAAATAGCAAATCTGAAATTTATTCATGTAATAGTAAATCTGAAATTTACTAAAGAAAAAGTACATGTCATGGTAAACTTGGAGTTTACTAGAATAAAAATTCATAAATTGATGTGAACGATTGTGACATCTCGAAGATGTACATATTGAGTATTAGACATGTATTGAAGAACTAAAAGATTCTTCGAGAATTGTTTATGTCGCTTGTTCTCATTCGAGAATTGTTTATGTCGCTTGTTCTCATGATAAGTTGGTTGGACCAACAAAAGTTTGGGATTGAATTCCTTAAATCTAATATAGACCCGTTCACCTGTCATGTGATCTATTAAGATACATCAATATAAGATGATCACATGTACATTTATTGTCAACCTAGCATTTGACATTCATAAATATTGCTTGCTCAATAAAATTGAATTAAGAGCATAACTTTCAGATTATGTAATCAAGATAATTCATCTTGATGATGATGGTTTAGCATTGAATGCCTTCGATAATAGCTAAACCATTACTAATGAGAACAAAGCTTCATGTGTTGGTCTGAAATATGATATTTTGCATACAATAGCAATTGTATGCATTAGACCAATAAATTATGATTATTTCTTCTCTCTTAATTGGTTCAAGGTCAGGAACTAACTATTCCATCTAATAATTTTGATGTGCGGTATACGATTAATGAATATACCAAGATGCACAAAGATAAAATCCTCAAAGAAAATGGAGGATGTATGTTAGTTTTTATAACATAAGGGGGAGATTATATGCAGCTATGAAATAGGTTAGAAATTATTATCAGATCCTCATTCAAAAGATAATTTAAGTCAAATGCTGAAAGCATCTCACATTAAAGCTGCAAATGCTCTTATTTTGTGTTCCTAAAGGATAAAGTTTATGCATGCATGAAGCGTGGTAGACTAATCGATTCCAAATGAAATAATCCTTGAAAAGAATAAGGAGCAAACAATCATAATAAGAATGCAATGTGCTTTTGAAGAGTCTACCACATAACACTTCATAAAACCTTATGAAAGGTTCAGGTACCTGAAAATAATGAAATGATGAGATCTCAAAATGTTATGTTGCATGATGAATCGATACAAAATGATATATCATTAACGATATCTTTGATACGATATAGGCGCAATATTGTAAAAGATTACGAGGATCTGAATTCTACGTTAATTTAAGCATATTGATGTAGAAATATTTACCAAGTGACCTGGAAGGATGCATTTGGGTAAGCGTAAAATTTATTTAATTTGCAGTCCAGACACTTGAAGATGTCACACTTGACATGTTGGATATTGTTACTTGACAAACATCCATATGAAAATCCCTAAAGGATTCAAAATGCCTGAAGTATATAAAGTTTCTGGAAAACTTTTTATTATCCTCATAAGATATAATTTGATGATTTGAGTATCATTGTAACTCTTGGAGAGTTTTCAAAAGCAATAGAGTATTTGGTTAAATGAGAAACATGCAAAAATAGAATAAGGATCCATTACGACCTCAAGAAAAGGATGAGGAACTCCTTGGTTATGAAGTACCATATCTTAGTGCAATTGATGCACTAATGTATCTTGTAAATACTACAAGGCCTGATATAACCTTTTTTTTAGTTAATTTGTTAACAAGTTTGCCCTCCCGATCTTATTGATCATGCTGATTTTTAGTACTTATCTGACCTGCATAAAGCTCGACCTCAAATAGGCTATGTGTTCATATATGGTGGTACTGCAATATCTTAGAGATATACAAAGCAGCCTATCATAGCCACTTCATCGAATCATGCTGAGATAATAGCTATTCATGAAGCAAACCGAGAATGTGTATGGTTAAGGTTCATCATACAACTCATTCGAGAAAAATGTGGTGTGAAATATGACAATCTACCCACAATTTTATACGGAGATAATGCATCATGCATAGCACATCTTAATAAAGGATTCATAAAAGGAGATAGAACGAAGCACACTTCATCAAAGCTTTTCTACATACATGAACTATAAAAGAATGGTGATATCAACGTGCAACAGATTCATTCAAGTGAAAATGTGGTTAATTTATTCACCAAGTCTTCTCCAATTACAACTTTTAAGAAGATGGTGCACAAGATCGGGATGCAAAGGTTCAAGGATGTTCTCATTGGGGGTGTTAATACGCGTTGTACTCTTTTTTCCTTACGAGGTTTTGTCCCACTGAATTTTCCTTGTAAGGTTTTTAATGAGGCAGCCAAAATGCGTATTGTTAGAGATGTGTACTCTTTTTCCATCACTAGATTTTTTTCTATTGTATTTTTTCTAGTAAGGTTTTAACGAGGCTTTTTTTTCTACTGGGTTTTTTCTAATAAGGTTTTAACAAGGCACATTATCTATCTAGACATTCAAGAGGATGTTATAAATGTATTTATATTATAGTGAATGTCTATCAAGATCTAATAAGATCTAGTTGATATCTATTAATATTTGAAGTATCTGACTTTTAGTCAGATACTAGGAGTATTTTCCCCTATAAATAAAGGAATTCTGTTCATTGTATTCTCAATCACATGATCTTTCATCCCTCAAGAGAAATAATAATTACTCTTTATTCTCTCTATTCTTCTTCATCTTTCTTCTTTACTTATTTTATAACATTTATGATGTATATTAATTTAAAATTGTTACAAAAATGTATGACTTTAAATTTTAAATGACTCGACATAAATAGGCCAAATTAATTATTTCATGCAAGCTCTTTTTGTATTGCTTTTTAATGACAATAATTAATCACACGGAAACACCATGTGCAAAGAGAAAAGAAAACGTATTCTATGTTTCAATTTTTAAAAAATTTAATCTCAATTAGGTTTTAATTTCTTAATCTTTTTTAAGAAAATAAAAGTTAGTACATATTTAAGTATTAGATAAAAATACTTTCTCCGTTCTGATTTATATTATAGTATTTGATTAAACAAAAAATAATTATTATCAGAAACAATAAACAAATATCTTGTATCTGTAGAGCAGTTTCGTAAGGGTAGCACATGAAGTTTAAACTTAACCTATTTCTAAATAAGCAAGGTATGATATTCTTTTAGGGACATGTACAACAACAACAAACCAGTGTATTCCGACCAAGTGGGTCTGAGGAGGGTATAATGTACGCAGTCTATACCACTACCTCCGAAGAAGTAGAGAAGTTGTTTTCGATAGACCCCCTTTTAGAGACATGTCAAAAAGAAAAATATATCATGTAAATTAAAATGAAGGAATGCTAAAATTATATACATTTTTTATAGATTAAAATACTTTTAAGAATACATTATAAAATTCTTATGAAAGAATATATATTACTCAGCAAATAAAAATAGTATCATATAAAATGAACAACAAAAATAATTGATATTCTTGCGTGCATCAAATTAATATTAAAGATAATGGATTAGATAACAATAATTCTAAGAAAGATTAATGAAGCATCAATAGAGGTCAAAGTTCAAAATACAAGATCAAAGTTCATTTTAAATATGAAATCTGAAGGATTAGCTATGAAATATCTGATATTTTTGCATAAATCAAATATTAAAGAAGATAGATTAAATCCCAATAATAGATCAAAATTTAAAATACAAGGTCAAAGTTCACTTTGAATATGAAATATGGTCAAAACATTTTTAAGAATATCTTATAAAATTTTAATTAAACAAAAAATATTTAACTCATTAAATGAAAATAATGTCATATAAAATAAATGAAAAATAATCAATATTCTGGCGTGCATCAAAATAATACTAAATATAATAGATTAAATCACGATAATTACAAGGAAGATAAATATATGAAGCATCAGCAGGTCAAATATAAACTTAAAGTTCAGTCTAAATATGAAATTTTGCTAATTTGTTATAAAATATTTGATATTTTTGTGTGCATCAAATATTAAAGATAATAGATTAAACCACAATAATTCTGAGGAAGATTAGTGAAACATCAATATAGGTCAAAGTTCAACTTCATAATAATTCTAAGAAAAATTAATGAAGCATGGATATAGGTCAAAGTTCAAAATACAAGGTCAATTGTCATAGTTCAATTTGAATATGAGATTTGGTGAATTAGTTATGAAATTAGTGGATTAGACACTTATGGTATTAACTTTTTATATTTAGGGAGGAAATCACAAAAAAAAAAATTAAAGACTAAAGAATATATTAATAAATACATTTAAAATAAATATAAATAGTAAAAATTATGCAACACAATAAACGTAACTTTTATATTTACGTGAATTAGTAATACCTTAAAAGAAATTATGACACATAGCAAAAGCTTGAATTTACAGCAAATACACCTAATGCACATAAATCTCCTTATTTCAAGCCTGCAATATAAATATTTTTCGTATAATACTGTGACATACAACAGTGACTTTTGATGATGATTGGGTAGTTCTATATTTCAAGCTTTAATTCTTGATTTCTTTGGGAGAAAGGAATTGAATTTGTGTTCTTTGAAAAAAAGGAAAGGGTTTTCTTGAGAGGAATTTGGAGAAGAAGGACAAATAATGTTCTAAATGATGTCCCAATTCGTATTATGGACGATTTAGGTTAAGGAGAAAAGACCCGAAATTTGGAGAAGAAGGACAAATAATGCCCTAAATGATGTCTCAATTTGTGTTATGGACGATTTGGGTTGAGGAGAAAAGAACCAATTGCTCCTCAACCAATTAAATTCGTAACTGAGCATGACGAGCTTACCGCGATGCGGTCTAATGCGGTGGTGCATTCCACCCACCGCGACGCGGTATGCATGACAAAGGGACACAACACCACGACGTGGGCCTATCACGGTAACTTATTGGATTCGTGATCCAAACATGACCCAAACCTCGTCCGAAAAATTCAAAACTTCTCTAAGGCATGCTTCCAGGGGCGGCTCAATATATTGTGTGGCCTAAAGCGAAACTTCAAAATGAGGCCTTAAAAAAAAATTGTATATTTTTTATATTTGAAGTGATTTCTATAATTTTTGAGATACAAAATTATGAATAAATTTGTTTTACAATCAATTTCTCTCAATAATTTTCCTTTCAATTAACTGTATACTTAAATCATTTCATTTATGTTGAGATAATGTTGATCTTAAGTATGATTTTAATAATTTTACTTTAAAAAAATTCTTTCAACAGAGACAATTTAAAAAATAATAAAACCTTTTTATTTTTTTGAAATAGTTCTTACCATTCTACTCCCTCTATCCCACTATAACTATTATTTTAATTCATTTCACGTCCATTACATAAAATAATAAATATAAGGTATAGTTATTAAGTTGCCATATTTATTAGATTTTGTTTAGAATTGAGAAGTACTAAAAATAAATCCTCTTTGATGTTAAGGATAAAGTTGAAAATAATTATCAATTTTAGAGGGGTGCGGATATAGGCGGATAACTAACTTATGAAATAGATTTAGTATATATAACGAATCTATTTTTCTTTGTGCGTGGATATTTATTAAATTTTGTTTCAATATTTTTTAATGATTTATTCTTTTCGTAAGATGTATTCATTAATTTGTTTGGTTTATTATTTTGTCCTGTAGTAATTGCAGAGTTACAAATTTCTGTATAATAATTTATCCTAACTGTACTGTATTGTTTATCTAATTCTAGATTTTCAATGTTATTTATTATCTTGTGTTGTTCTTCTCGTAGTGAGTTTTTTAAATTATATAAACTGTCACATGTACTTTTTTCTAAATTTTCTAAGGTTTCTTCTATCCATATTAATTTTTCTTTTAGATTCTCCATTATTTTTCTAATTCGGTTTCTATAATTAATTTCTTTATTTAGATTATCTTGATTTTCTCTAGTTTTTCTAATATATTCTAACATCCCTTAATCTGAATAATATCCTTCTAGGTAAATTTCTTGGTATAATTGTTCTATCCAATTTATGGTTTCAATTTCATAGTCTGTTACTTTTTCTAATATTATTTTCTTAATGTCTATAATTTCTATATTTTTAAGTATATATAAGATTAAAACTTTAAGATAACCTAGATGATCTATCTTTTAAAATTGATTTTATTATAATATTTTGTAATTGTTTGTTTTAGCCTGAGTAGTTCTTGCATATTTTTATTAAGAAATTCTATATATTTTATATCTTTATTTTCCATGTATTTGTCTATATTTATTTTCATCTGTTTTTCTAGTAACTGTATGTTTCTCATATCTTTTTCTAAAAATTTTATGTGATTTATCATGGTAAGTATTTGTAAGAGTAGTTAGGTAGGTATGGTATATAATTTACTCTAGCCATGTAATATTTACCAAATGCTTTTTCTAATATGATTTTTCTTATATCTACTACTTTTATATCTTTAAGTGTATACAAAAGAAGTATTTTAAATTTATCTACCATCATATCAGATAAATAATTATTCATTTTCATAAAATTGCTTTTTTCAAAATATTCCCTTCAACCATATACATAACAAAATATGGTCATCTTAGATTACTATATACTAGATTATTCTTAAATAATATGTTCTTCGGTCACTATTAGCATGGTAATTTGGATACTTTTTCCCTTAAACAGCGCCTCTACTCTGGTTACTCCCCGCCACGGCTTCTTGCCTCAATGATTTCACCTTTAGGATGACATAGTTCTTAGGGATTTTTCTCCGTTTCCACTTTGCTAATAAACTTCTTAACATATAATTCTTCGAATAATTCTACTATAAAGTAACTAATATGAATTTATTTTATCATATCATGATTGTTGGGAACTATGAATTTAGCTATTCATAATCATAAATAAATATACCTGTTCAGGTAGTTTTGATATTTCTGAAGTTTGTTCCTCCATAGCTTTTTCTATTGAAGTATGTTTGTTTTTTAATTAACTAAGCAAAATATTTGTTGTGAACTGGAGAGAGTATTGCTTCAACTCATGAAGGTTTGCTTTGCAATGCCTTCGGTTTCTTTCATTTATAGAATGAAAAATCTTTACAAAGTCTTTACATGAGTCTTTACACGTTTAAAAAATTCTAAAACTAGAATCCTAAGTGTCATAGCCTTTTGAAAAGTCAAAAAGGCTAGGAGTCTAAAAAAGAAAAGTCTATACAATAAAAACTTA